>NC_056735.1:68869979-69102479 GCF_019279795.1 Protopterus annectens | reverse complement strand
GCTCATGGAGCCTGAATGTAAAGACCCTGGTGCCATAAAAGTTGTGTTTTCATTGGCTTTAGCAGTCAGGGACATCTGCCAGTTTCCCTTTGTTAGACCCAATGTGGTCAAGAATCTTACCTTTCCCAACGTCTGTATAAATTTGTCATCCCTAGGCATTAAATAACTTTCAAATTTTGAAATGCTCTTCAGTTTCCAAAAATCAATACAGAATCTATTTGTTGTATCTTTCTTTGAGACTAATACTTTGGTTCTGTTCCTTTGACTTTTTGACTCAGTTTTAAGCATATTTTGAACTTGTTCTCTGGGATTTGGGGATTCTGTAAGATTTTAAGTTAGAATTCTGCACAGAATCATCTCAATATGCTGCTGAATTATATCTGTTCTTCCAAGTAGCTCTGAAAACACTTATTTATTTCTTAACAGAAACTCACTTGTTTCTTGTTTCTGTGATTTAGACTGCATCTTCTACCTGAACCGCAGGAATGGAGGTCAGTCTTATTTCTTCCAGAGACCTGGTCGTTTCTGCTATTAACTTACTACAGAGGACAGTGTTTCTTTTTTTTTTTTTTTTTGTCAAGACATTGAAATAGTACATACATTTTGTATTTATTATTTTTTCCTTCTATTTTAAATGGACCTGTCACTTAGCCAAAAAATTGTTTTCTGCAGAAATGATCAAAGTTAATGCTTGGTCTACTGGTCCTTGCCTTTCCATTATACACTCCTTTCTTTATGGCCTGGGTTTTTTTTATGTGTTCACCTGCACTTACATTCAGCCCATTCTACAAGTTGGTATGGAATTAACTAGTCACAGTTCTTGCTATTTTCCACAATTACTTTTCTCAGCATGGATCTCAGCATTCCATCAGCTCTTCTGTTTGAAGATGGCACATTGTCAGAGCTATTGCATGGTTGATGACTATTTCCCTGTGTATCCTCACCTCCTGAAGATAATAACACTAGCTCTTTACCTATATGATCAGCATTAGCCTTATGGAGGGCATCAGTTTCAGGATTCTCGGTAGCATAATCCAAAATAACCAAAATGCAGTGAAACAAATTGTTGGATTTTATTAAAGGGTAACAATATCCATGGTTATTCATTCAATTGGGAAATCAGTAACAGGCATGGGAATTTCTAGATTCTTAAAGTCTGGGTCAGAGTTGTCTTGTATTTCAGGCACTCATCACATAAATTCTCATTGTCCTTCATTTTTTAAACCTTGATGGGATCCTTGCTTTAGTCTTGTACATTCCTCGGTACCCCTCCCATGCAAAACTATGTGGTAACTTCAGTACTATAGTTCTAAAAGGTTTGGGTACTAATAGATTGTCGACTAGTTCCCTCTCTGTTTGTTTACTTTGTGCAGCAAATTGTTTTGTAATTTGAAGTTTAGGGAAGCAAATGGGAACATTCCATTCAACTTATTTTCCTACACCCTTTAACTGTATACTTTGCATTCCTTAAAATCATATTCTTCCAGTGTTTCTTTTTAAAACTTATCTGGCTTAATGGAAAGTCAGCCACCTCTGGTGTTTAGTCACTGTCAGCCTATCATAACGTAGGACATGACAGCCGCCTTTGGTGTTTAGTCACTGTCCACCTATTATAAAGCAGGACATGACAGCCACCTCTTGTGTTTAGTCACTGTCAGCCTATCATAAAGCAGGACATTACAGCCACCTCTGGTGTTTAGTCACTGTCAGCCTATCATAATGTAGGACATGACAGCCACCTCTGGTGTTTAGTCAGTGTCAGCCTATCATAACATAGGACATGAAGCCACCTCTGGTGTTTAGTCACTGTCGGCCTAACATAATGCAGGACATGACAGCCACCTCTGGTGTTTAGTCACTGTCAGCCTATCATAAAGCAGGACATGATACCTCTTCGCCTACTAATAAAGGCAGTGGGGTCTTGGAATATAAGTGTTCTTCTAAGAAAGGCAATCCATACCTATCTTCTTTAGTGTAAGATGCTATCTGCTTCTTTTTTATTTATTTTCCTTGTTATTTTGTTGCTATTATAGACTTCATGCATAGAACCCTTTATCTTGTGATTAGGGTTCCTGATTTGACTCAACAAACATATCATTAGGGCTCTGTTCAAGGTTGTTTTATGCTTCCATATCTACTTCCCTCTTGTATTGCTTACCTTTTTCATAGCTGGCTTTAGGCACCAGTGAACCCTGCGGTTGCTGGAGGACTCCTGTTCCAGGGGGCCCCCAACCATAGCAAGTTATCTTGTCTTGATATTTTGTAACATGTATGTCAACCCACCAAAAGCTAGTACATCAGTCTTGTATACTAAACCAGGTGGGTAGTAAATCTTATTTATAACTCCTTTAACATGCAAAGATACCTCTGGTTATGGTAATAGTAACAGGTGTTTTATCAAGTAACAGGTTTCACAATCCATGAAATATTTTGCCACGGACATAGTGCTCTGGCTAAGTTAAGCCATGCTTGTGGACATTCTCTCCACTACAACTAACAACATGGCCAGCTTTAAATACCTGCAGTACCCATAGCTGCAGGAGTCTCCTATGTGGGGGGCCTTCAAAAGATGCTGCTGGTTGGAGAAAAATTAGGAGAAAAAATAATAATTTCCTGATTACACTGTTTAACTTGAACAGGGCGGTGATATGACCCTGTTAGGATGAAGCTGACAATGTACATGAGCAAGTTGAGCCCTTGACAGATACGCAGGCCAGAGTGACTGAGCTCAGTAAAAATCTTGGATTTTAAGAAGAGCTGATACTTCCAATCTACAGGGATGTTTTTCTCTTTCAGAGAGTTTTATGAATTCTGGCAAAACACCAGATACTACAACTCTCAAACTCTTTACTAAAGAATTCAGCACAACGCCAACAATAACAGAATAAAGGCTCAAAATAAGGAAGATTTTTAAATATTACTCTAATTTACTTAAAAAGGTAACAGAATAAAACATTTTGTGCCAACGTGCATAAGAAATATAAAACTCTGTTGTCTGGATTTATTGTCTGTCTGTAATCCTCAAAGATTTACCATCAAATCAAACTTTTTATGAAGGACAGAGCAGAATTATGGGCAAAATCAGTGAAGGTCTGTGAAATCAGGGACAGTGACAGGTATGCATTACTCCTCAATGAGGTAAATAAAAGTGACTTACCTCTGCTGCTGTCTGACAACTGCTAAACAACAGCCACTGATCTGGTGTGGTAGTACCAGTGTTACACAGTGCATTGTTATTTGCTGAAATAAGTACAAAAGTAGTATTGCTATATTTTGTGTGTGTGTGTGTGTGTGTGTGTGTGTGTGTGTGTGTGTGTGTGTGTGTGTGTGTGTGTGTGTGTGTGTGTGTGTGTGTGTAAAAATATCACTGTTTTATCTGTACACACACCCAATAATGCCAGGACACATGCATTATTATTCTGGATATCAGTAAAAAAAATGCAGCTAACAAGTAATTACATTTCAAAAGTAAGGTATAAAATACGTCACAAAATATTCAGACACTTAGATATTTTAGGAATAGAGTAGCCTCCACTCCCCAGACTTTATAAATGAATACATAGGGGCTCCCTTAATCAACCTTGACTGTGTGGGGACCCCACAAAACCTGTTGCTGGTTGTAGAAAAATGAGGGAAAAATGTATCAATTTTGTGTTATTATTACTTCTTTAATTTTTCATTGCAGTCAAACCTTAGATATGTGCACAGAGGATTATTAGAGCTCGTGTACGGGCTGAGGACAGTGTAGTTATTGTTTCTTTTACTTTTCTGACAGACCTCAGAGGTGTACAAAGAAGGTTACTATAGCTTGTGTTATGGGTAGTATACTGTCTAGGAGGAACAAATTAGAATACATTACTGTGATCATTATTTGTTTCACTTTTCCCAAAATCACACATCAGACATGAATACAGGTGACTGTCTTTGAGGCTTGGGGTAAGTAATGAGGTGACACGATAAGTATATGAATGTCAGCAGTCACTTGAAATACATGATTGTGGCAATTTCAACCTCTCCGGCCATTCCAATCTAACACCAGAGGGATGCATAGGTAGTGTCTGTCTTTTTTGGGGGGCTTAGGGAGGCAGGCAGTATTCCAAGATAAGACCTGTGTATCTGCACAATATTTGGCTTGTTAGTTTATCATAAGCTACTATTTTGTCAGTTTTGAACATTAAGCCTCGGGCAAAACTTATGTCTTCCTTGCATAAAAAGAAAATAAGACTGACGTTTTTCTTACTCACGATTTTGCTTAGGCCACCATTGGATTAAAAGTTTGGAAAATGCACTAAAAATGCATCCCAGAGCATCTATAACCCCTATGGTTTCTGGGGGCACTGGCTTAAATAAGTTATTTCCTAAATGGTTATTACTGTGCTGTTTTGGTCAGGAAAGGTGTGTTGAAAGGCTGCAAGGAAAACTAAAGCTGAACAGCAACACTGGATTGCTTGATCATAATTTTTGTTCAAGCTTTCACCGGATGAAAAAGTTGTGAAAAAGAACTTTATAAAGCACTTCAGAGCATATGGTTTCTTGAAAAAGCTGAAGAGTAAAATAAATGTGAGAAATGGAAGATAAAAAGTTATGTGCATGGTATGGGGAAACCAAGATGGGAAAAACAGAGGGGAGGACTGGAGGCTGTGTATGTGAGGGTGGGGGATGGGGTGGACTGAAACAGTCGGCAGTGATTAGGGTACCATTTCATCTAAGTCCAGATCTGTATATAGAGTTGTTGTATCATTCTTGCAACTAAATGCCAGTAACTCTAAATGTCCTTTTGTGAGATGGGCCTGTGGCTGACGTTTGGTCAATTGGTGCCGTAGGCAAAAGGTCTCCACAGCACATACCACCCAGTGCCCCCATTTTGGTCTATCCTCACCATCCAGATTACTGAAAAAGCACCTCTGCTTAGACTGGTGCCGTAGTTGGCCCCCTAGTTAGCACATGCTTAAGGCTGGCTATGGGCCAACATAGTGTGGTACATAAGCCTGTTGTAATGTTAGAGCATAAGAGCTACAGGTCAGTCTGTGCATGCTACTCCTAAATGTTTGCTGCATGAACTAAAACATTTCTTAGGAAGGGTGGCAGTGACAAGGTGATACTTAGACTAGAAGTGTCCAGGGGACCCCGAACTTGGCATTTGTTGGGGGCCACCAAAATGCTAAAACCAACCCTTTATGTTTCATAGGTGATTTTTAGGCTGATGACATCAGAGGGTCTTTTAAAGCTTAGCCATGCTTCCCAGTGTGAGAATCAAACCCTGTACCTTGTGTTTCTAAGGTAAACACCTTACCATTATTCCAACTCCCAACCCCTTAGTATCAGAGGGAGTGGGCACTGAGCACCATCCTCTGAATTTCTTTCTTTTCTTTCATTAACACATATCTGTTGCCCTCTATTTTAAGCTGAGAAGAATGGGTTTAGTATTCTGACCAGATTGTGCTTTTCACTTTTAATAAACCAGAAAAGAATTGCGTATTGTCTAAATTCTCTGTTTTAATATATAACTATTGCTTTAATTCAGCCACTTGTAGGGATTTATCTTTTAGGTTGCTAGAAAGTTCAGAATTCTGCTTAGACTATGCAGTGTTCAAACTTCATAACTTCCTTTTTTTGGTATCACCCTTCTCCCCCTCCCCATAACAGTTTCATTTTCTATAGCTCCTGTGTTTGGCTCTCTTCCCCACTTTGTAATAATTTGAGACTGAAAAGTCTTACTGTGCAGCTCCTTCCTGCAGATGGTTATTCTCCTGTAGGCTGTTTTGTCACTAGATACATTTCTACCATTTTCTCTATTAAATCTACTTTATGGCCTATCTTTCTGCCTATTCTATTTTCAATGACTGTCCGAAAGGGTTCAATACTCACAGCTGCAGATTTCTTAGTTTGTAACCTGACATCCTTTTGCAACATAATGAGTACATGGCAAAGTATCTCTCTAAATGGATTTTTGGAAGTGTGCAGTGTCTTGCCCTTTTTGTAAGCTTAACTAAATTTTAGTACTTTTGGAGCTTCCTAACATTCGCTCTCAATCTTAATTGGACTCCTATACGCTTGTGAGAGTGTCTGTGCTGTCCCATTTTAACGTTAGACGGGGGGGGTGTCAGTATGCTTATTCAGTTGTCATTTCTCCTTCCTACACTGATAAAGTTTTGTATCTAAAGCTATATCTTTTTGTATCCCTACACCCTTGCACAGAAAAAATTGCTTCCTTTTATCACACCATATGACAAATTGGTAGCTAAAGCAACAGAATCAACTATTTTCTCAACACAGATAATATTTCCACTTGCATAATGTTTTCTATCTGTGTATACAGACTATTTCTACTGTTTTCGTGTTTACACACATACTGTTGTTTTGTGAGCATGAGATAGGAATACAGGAAAATACCAGGCAAGTGCTCATAGGAAATAATAACATGCCCAGCCATAGTCCCTTTTACCCACATGCATTTAAAGGTTCCTGCCAGCATTTGCAACACTTAATAGTGCGAAATGATAATCCTTGTGCAAATCTGTGCCTACTCATCCAGTCATCAATAGTATTCTTAAAGGTAGCAAAAGTACTACTTTGTTTGACTTCTAGTGGTGACTTGTTCCGTAAGAATATTTAGAGTTAAGAACCCATTTCAGCAGTGGACCTTGTTTATCTGTTGGCACAGATTTAAGTCCCTAGGTATTTGTACAGCCACTTGTTTTTCAAAGAACAAATAGGAGTGGGTCTTACATGCCTTGAAAAGTGAGACACAGGCCACCTCAGAGCGACCAGTATGCATACCTCTCAACCTCTTAGAGCAAGAAATCTGGACAAAGCCATAAATAAAAGTGGGACAAAGGCCCAAAATAGGGACAATTTTTAAACAGTGTTCTTACAAACTGAAAAAGTTAAGAAATTAAACAAAAACGACTGGGAACTTCACTGAAGACTGAATCCACAAATTATAATGAAGCGCTTTTCGTCCAAATACTTCTTTGAACTTTATCAGATACTAATATTTACAAAAATCACGTTTAGATAGTCATGTTTAACCATGATTAAAATTAGCTGGCCTCTCCATCTTAAAATTTAAAGGAACAGTAGTTAAAATAGTATTGTGAACATAATATGCATTTTCCTATTCTTTAAAACTGCTTATTTAACAAGCAAATGAATACATTTATCGCAGCAGCAATATGATGAAAATCATATACAAAAATTGTGTAAAAAAAATTCTGCCACATATGCATGTGCTAAAGTGATAGACAATATATTTAAAAAATATGTAACAACAGAAGAAGTAATATGTAAAGATTCATGGCCATCCCTGCAAAACATTAATGAATAGAAGTACGATTTTATTTATTTTTATTTATTTATTTAAATTTGTTGACCGGGAGTGTCCGACTGGACGTAGGTCCATTTTCAGTGGAGGCCCTGGGAGAAAAGCTCCACAGTTAAAATAAACAGACAGTATTTACATTGGATTACATAGTGATTAACAATTTACATAGCAATTACTTACAACATATTTACAGATGAAGAACATAGTACATCAGTAGACAACTAGAATCTTTATCTGTGAAGTGCATACCAGACATTAACAAATGTTACAAGAAGAAGACGTTTGTGCTGTATACTAAGTACTGGCTTATGAGCATCTGAGCTTGCTATAATCAAGGTAGTTAGTAGAGTGGAAAGAAAGGTAGTGGTTGGATGGGGTGGATGATATTAGAGTGGGAGTTGCAAGGGCATAGCCAGCATGTTTTAGTTGTGCTTTTAGTAAAGTTTTGAAGTGGGTGCATGATGGTATGGAGGTATCTGTGGGTGGGAGTGAGTTCCATAATTTGGCTATGGCGCAAGAGAATAGTGCTTCACCAGCAGAGTTATTGGCTTTAGTGATCTGCAAGTGATTTTTGCTGCTGGATCTTAGTGGTCTGGTGGTGCGATAGGGTTGGAGTAGATTCTGGAGGGATGGAACATTTAGTGGATGGTTTACTAGTTTGTGGGCAAGTGAAAGTTGATACCACTGAAGGAGGTGAGGGAGTTCAAGCCAGCCCAGTTCAGCAAGTGAGAGACAGTGGTGACTACAGTAGGATGCCCCTGTGGCGAATTTGGCGATTTTGTTATAGCAGGTCTCTAGCTTGTTTAGATCACATTGCCTTAGGTTGGTATATATTGGAGAGGCATAAAGTAGGGTGGAGATAAGGTGGGAATTTGCTATTGAAATCTTTGCTGCTTTGGTGAGAAATTGCTTATTTCTGTATAACGCTCCTAGTTTTTTGTGGACTTTTTTTATAGTCATGGATATGTGAATGTCAAATTTTAGTTTATTGTCTATTTCCACTCCTAGCAATTTGGTGTGTTCAGTTGGGTATATAGTGGTGTTGTCTTTTGCCGTGATGTTAAAGTGAGAGTTGTTTTGAGTATGTTTGGTGGGTTGGAAAATGAGTAGTTTAGTTTTGTTTGGGTTGAGTATTAATCAGGCATCGGATAACCATGTTTCAACAGAGGAAAAGGCTTCCTGTGTGACTTTTTGCTGTTTTGGTAGGGACTGGGCTGAGCAGATGATGGTCGAGTCATCTGCGTATTGTATGAGTGTGCCATGTTTGGTGGCAGAGGCTAGATTATTGGTGTAAACAGAGAAGAGTAGGGGTCCAAGGATGGATCCTTGGAGAACCCCTATGGAGACAGGTAGTTGGGGAGATATGTCATTCTGCCATACAATGGATTGTTGACGGTCAGACAGGTAACTCTGAAACCAGTTGGTGACCGATTGTGAGAAGGATAGGTTATTGAGGACAGAGATAAGTTGTTTGTGTGGGACCATGTCAAATGCTTTAGATAGGTCTAGGAAAGTAGCAGAGGAGAGATAGCCATTGTTTTTATGCTGAAGGATAGTGTTAGTAAAGGAGAGTAAGGCAGTGGTGGTGCTATGGTTTGGTCGGAAACCATGCTGAGTACTGGAAAGGAGGTTGTTAGTAAGGAGGTAGTCTGAGACCTGAGAGTGTATGCATCTCTCTAGTATTTTGGAGAGTGGAGAGAGAATAGCTATGAGGCAGTAATTGGTTAGTTCTGTGGAGGGTCCGCCTTTGTGGAGGGGAATTATATGTGATACATTCCACAGTGTGGGAACATAACTTTCTGACAGAGATTAGTTAATCAAGATGGATACTGGGTAGGCCAGAGCATTAGCTGCGATTTGTAGGTATTCACTTGAGAGGCTGTCTGCTGCTAATTTGGTGGGTTTAAGTTTAGTTAAGAGTTTTTTTATGTTGGAGGTAGGTACAGGAGAAAAAGAGAAGGCAGTGGGGAAATTACTAGTTGAAGGTATGGGTTGGAGGGGAGGGGGGTTGTGTTGTTTAGCTAGTGACAGTATGGTTTGGGTGAAGTGTGTGTTGAATGAGGTAGCAATATTTTCTGAGGAGTCAGGGATGTTAGGAGGAGAGGTACTGACTTTACCTGGGTGGAGGATGGAGTTTATGGAGGACCAGAATTGTTTGGGGCTGTGTTGTGAGGAGTCTAGGGCAGACTGGTAGTATTGGGATTTGTCCTGTTTTATTAGCTTTTTGACTCTATTGCGTAGTTCTAGGAATTTCTGTCTAGCTGAGGGAGTTTTGGTTTTGCGCCAGTGCTCCCAGGATTTATCCCTGTTTTTCATTTCTGAATTAGTGGTTTTCTGTAGCCATGGGGAGGGTTGTGCTTTGGTTCTGGAGAATCTTATGGGGGCATGGTAATTAAGGATGTTCAGGAAGGTAGTATTAAAAAATTCAACTGCATCATCTAGACTGAGGTACTTTAGAGGATGCCACTTACATTCTTTGAGGGATGAGATGAATGTGAGTGGGTTAAAGTTTAGTTTTTTACGTATTTGATGGTAGATGACAGGTTTAGCTTGGTATAGGTATTTTTTGAGTAGGAATGTTGGGGAGTGATCACTGAGGCTATCTGATAAGCAGCCTGTTATATATGACTGGGGGCTCTTACGGACTAGTATCCAATCCAGGGTAGTGTGCTTGGTGGAGTTTTTATTTATCCTGGTTGGTGACTGGACTAGCTGAGTGAAGCCATGAAGGTGTACATAATGGGTTGGATTGTTGCCAGAACAGGATTACCAGTCAATATTGAAATCACCTAAGATGATAGTTTCTCGGGGGAGATGGTGGGTAGACCAGCTGAGGAGGTTTTCTAGGGGAGGAATGTTTTGGCCAGGTGGGAAGTAGCATCCAATTATGTTGATGGTTTTGTTTTGGTTAATTTTGAGGTTGGTATACATTATTTCTTCATTGCCTATTTGTGGAGCTGATGATTTTAAGATCTGGATGTTTAGATGCTGTTTAAATATTATAGCTACACCACCTCCTTTTTTGTTTAGCCGGTCTACTCTTAGTATGCTGTAACCTGTAGGGAGTATTTGCTCACTGGTAATGTGAGGTTTTAGCCATGTTTCTGTCAGGATGACTATATTTGGGGAGTACAAGTCTATGGTGGCATGGAGTTCATGGACTTTGTTGGGTATACTTCTAATATTTAGGCATAGTAGAAGGAAGTCACTTGGCTTTCTATTGGCTGTAATATGGGAGAAGTTGTGGTTTCTAGTCTGATTATGAAGATTGGGGTTGGAGATGGTAGGGCCAAGGTTGGGGTGGATGTCTCCACTTAGGGCTAGTTTTGATAAGCATGAGATTATTAGTTTTCTCAGTTTTTGAATATGTTTGTTTATAAGGAAAACTTTATGATTGTGCTCTGTGGGTAATAGGTATGGTGGAGGGTAACTATGTTAAGTTGTAGGGATGCTTTATGTTTGAGTAATATAGTTGGTAGAATATGTGGGGGGTGCATAGGGATGGTTCTTGAGCTGGTGGGAGGGGAGCTGAGTGTGGGTGAGACATGAGTGATGGTGTGAGTAGTAGTATAGTGGTAGTGGTTGAGTGGGGGAATGATGGAGCTTTGGTAGGATGTAAGATATGCAAGGAGAGTGCATGCAGTGAGCATAGGAAAGGTATGCTTGTACATGTTAGTTGAGGAGGTGTGATAGTAGTGGGAAGATGGAAGAGGTAGTGTTGGGTTAGTGCTGTGATTGGCTATTAGAAAGATGGGAGGGGTTTGAGTGCAATAAAGGTGGGACCACCAGGGGTGGGAGGGAATAGGGGGCAGGGTGGGGAGCGAAGCAGGTAGAGACCCTGTTAGTTGCTTGTATGAGGGGCTGGAAACAATCACAAAGCAAAGACAAGTATGTGTTAAGAAACAATCTCAATTGACCAAGGACTGCTCTGAAACTGTAAGTCATTTCTTAATTTCTCAGGTGGAAAAACAGGATAACCTTGTATCAGTAGGCTACTGTGGTCGTAGTTTAAATTTACAAACACACAGTATTGATCAGTTATGGATACTATTTGTTAACAGAAGGGAATAAGAGAAAGTGGAAGATGTGTGTGTGTGTGTGTGTGTGTGTGTGTGTGTGTGTGTGTGTGTGTGTGTGTGTGTGTGTGTGTGTGTGGTGGGGGGAGCTGCTTACAACCAAAGCAGAGTGCTCTCCAGGGGAAAATGAATATTGGCTCAAACAGGTAGACACATACTCAAAGTTAACTGTAGCTGTTTGCAGACAATTCAGACCCAGACTGCGCTTTTCTTACAAGAATGTTAAAGGTGGTACCGCAGTTGAATACTTAAGAGTGGTGTTAGGTTCAAAGTTAACTGTAGCTGTTTGCATACAGTTCAGACCCGGACTGCGCTTTTCTTACAAGAATGTTAAAGGTGGTACCGCAGTTGAACACTTAAGAGTGGTGTTAGGTTCAAAGTTAACTGTAGCTGTTTGCAGACAGTTCAGACCCAGACTGCGCTTTTCTTACAAGAATGTTAAAGGTGGTACTGCAGTTGAATACTTAAGAATGGTGTTAGGTTCAAAGTTAACTGTAGCTGTTTGCGACAGTTCACACCTGGACTGCGCTTTTCTTACAAGAATGTTAAAAGTGGTACCGCAGTTGAATACTTAAGAGTGGTGTTAGATTCAAAGTTAACTGTAGCTGTTTGCAGACAGTTCAGACCCGGACTGCGCTTTTCTTACAAGAATGTTAAAGGTGGTACCGCAGTTGAATACTTAAGAGTGGTGTTAGGTTCAAAGTTAACTGTAGCTGTTTGCAGACAGTTCAGACCCAGACTGCGCTTTTCTTACAAGAATGTTAAGGGTGGTACCGCAGTTGAATACTTAAGAGTGGTGTTAGGTTCAAAGTTAACTGTAGCTGTTTGCAGACAGTTCAGACCCGGACTGTGCTTTTCTTACAAGAATGTTAAGGGTGGTACCGCAGTTGAATACTTAAGAGTGGTGTTAGGTTGGAGAGACACTGAGCCTTCATGGGGCCTGTAGCAGAGTGGATTGTAGTTTTCCACTGATGAACAGTACAACTTCCTTAAAGTTGACGTAAAGGACTTATATACGTCAACACCACAAGCAATGGGCATAGAGTGGGTTAGTCAATTATTAAGGAAGGAAGGGGCTCTCCAGAATGACATCAGTCTAGTGGAAGAACTTCTAGACATAGTTCTATCCCACAATTACATTTATTTTAAAGGAAACTATTACCTGCAAAAAAAGCGTATTAGCCATGGGTTCCCCCTGTGGCTCTAGCTTTGGGAATTTGGTTATGAGTTACTGGGAACATCAATTTGTACTCAATAAGGAAGGAATAGCCTCAAAAATAATTTATTTTACACGCTATTTGGATGACATCTTTTCATGAAGAGGCAAAAAATCTCATTGATTATTTTAATGAGACTACAGACTTCTTAGTGTTTACATATAATTTTGACCCAAATGAAATAGCATTCTTAGACGTCCAACTTACCAAAAATTATGCTGAAAAGAGATACCAAGCAAAAATTATAGGAAACCATCTTATTCAAACACATTCTTGCACTAAACAAGTGCACACCCGTACCACCAAAAAAGATCGGTGGTAAAGGGCCAATTAGTAAGGGCTGCCAGAATGGTATCTACAGATGAGGACTTCCATAGTGAGTGCCAGTTTTTGAAAAAATTATTCACAAAAAAAGCATACCTGTGTACTTTGATTGACAAACTAAGAGAAGAAGTTGTGGAGAAAAGAATTAATGGTGTGTACTTACCCAATCTGAGTATACAACACCCTACTGGGTTGAATGACTATTCTATGAATGTTAGTCAGGTAGATATGGAAAATCAGGTCCAGGACACAATCATTGGGACAGGTATGAACCAAACTTGATTTCACAATGAGCTATATTACAACTTTTAACCTTGATTATCATCACATAAAAAACATACTGATAAAAAACTGCAATATTCTGTTAGAGGACAAACTAATAGGTGACAAATTGGGTACAGAACCAAGATTCATTACTAGGAAGGGTAGAACACTCAAGAATATATTTGAAGGTGAGTGCAGGATCCAATCATATGCAATAGGGATGAAACAATGGGCAGGATTCACGAAACCTCCGTCTAAGAGTTAACAAGTCTTACACGGAGGCTGCAGTTAAACGGTGTGACGTCAGCATGCCATGCATATTCATGAGGGCATGCTGTATCACACCCTAGGCTAACACGGTCCGTGTAGGAAAGTAGGGGGCGTGTCCACACGGCGAGTCCTGCAAAGGGACACGCCCCCAGAAAAGTCACAGTCCTGAAAGGAAACTCCCACGAGTGAGTCCACGGAAATGTCAAGAAACACAACCACACATGCCCCCACAGACTATAAACCCATCTGTAATGTAAAACGTAAAAATTAACAGTTTAATTTTTTTTTTATAATTTCAAAAATGTTTGCCCGTAATTGCACGCATTTGTGCGGGTGTGCCCTTCGCTCAGCCACAGTTAGCAGTCATTGAAAAAGCATATAAGATCTAAATATGCAAATTAAGCCAAGTAGTAATAGTGTAGCGGTAGAGACGTCGACCAAAGAGGAGGTAGTCACGGTTCGAGCCCCAACAACATAATTTTCTATTTAGTGAAATAAGCACGAAACAATCCCCTGACATATATGTACATATATATAACTATAATTTAAGTAAAATGTAATGAAATGGGCCATATATTTTGGAAGAAATCTGATACAATAAAAACAAAAAATGTATAAATGCCCATAGCTGAGCAGCGCTCTACCAAGCTGAGTATGACTGCCTGCAGGTGAGCAGTGGTTTAATAGGTGTAATATGAGTGCCTGGAGTTGAGCAGCACTTTAACACACTGAAACCATTTGCCCATAGCTGAGCAATGCCTCACACAGCGTAATATGTGTGCTCATAGCCAAATGACGTGTAAACCAGCGTAACCCGTTTGCACGGAGCTGCGCAACGTGCCAACCAGCTTACCAGCGGGCAACATAGGGCAGGCTGTATCAAAGCCGCCTTTACACAGACACACCTCCTAGCCTGTGTAGACAGTCATAAAATAAAAAAAGCAATGCCCAGGCTCGAACCCAGGATACCGTGCACCATTGTCAAAGTACTGAACCACTAAGCCATGACAGTTGCACTGAGAAATGCAGTATTAGCATATATATAGGAATGAATGGAAATAGAAGCATGACAAAGCAGGTTTTTTCAAGCTGATACATTTCCAAAATGGCCAATCACAGATAAGTGCGGGCAAAACGGCATATATAAGCCACATAGGTGGGAATACACAGCATAACTGATTGTGGAACCTATTTGCAGTCAGGATGGCAGGTGTAGAAGAGGGCAGTCGCTTCCGAGCACAGAGGTGGGGTGTTGAGGAGTCCAAATATATGGTTTGGCTCCTAGTCCATGATCATGAGGCTCAACTCATGCAGGGCCAGGTTCTGTGGGGTGCGTACAAGGCAGAGGCGTGGAACCGGTTGGCACATGATCTCACCAGTGCCACAGGCATACCAAGGACTGGTGAACAGGTCCGTCACCACCATGCAGACCTGAAGAGACGAAAGCAGGACCAACTGAACTGTTGGATCCAGGAGCCCCGGCAAATGCCCAACGCCCCACTACTGAGTAAGTATCCATGTAATTACGTATGTAAGAAATTATCCTAGCTGATATTATGGAGATGTATGTTCCAATATTACTTCATTTATATTACAGCTGCAGGTGTACGTTCCGCGAATCGGCGAGCCTATGGTGATAGGCTGGTGTGGTTGCGCCACCAGGCAGGTTAGTAATTATTTTTTTGTAATTGTTATACAATATAAGCGAGACAGCTTGTATAAGAGTTCAGTGTAGTTACATATTAATAAAGTTCAAGTAACACTAGAAGAAAGATTCTGCTAGTACTGTATGATTAGATAAGTGATGCAGCCTGTAATCCAGAAATAAAAATTAAACAAGTCTGAAATAGAGATTTTCCACCTGTATTGTAATATCAGATAACCTGCTGCAGCCTGAAAATTAGTGGTAAACAAGCTAAAGACAATAGACATGTGTCAAATACATCCGCTTTTAAAATCTGCCATCTGAAACAAGTGAGCTTGTTGGAAAGGATTGTTGTAACCACGTAAGACATGTTAATAATGCCTAGAATTAAGTACCATCTTGAATTGTAAAATAAAACAAGTGAGAGTGTGAGAAAGAGGTATGAATCCACCAAGAAAGCTGTAATAACTCTTGAATAAAGTATACTGCAGTCAGTACATAATGAAATGAATGAGACAGCCACAACCAAAAAATGAAATGTTTGTAATAAAGTACTGAAGCTGGAATGTGTCTGTCCCACAATTTGGATATGGTGCTGTACCCTTGCAATATGGAGATAGTATGGTTGTATGAAATAATGAACGTCCACAGTTGTCTAGAGCCATATAAATCAAATGTAGCAGGATGCTGTACCTGAACACAGCCAGATATGAATGTGTATGAATGAAAATGCAATGTATATTAATGTAGCAGTAACATTCCCATCACCAACATTCCTAAGGTTACATATAGGAAACTGTACTAAGACCTGTAGGGTATATATATCTGCAGCTACTAGAAATGTACAGCATATGTATAGGAAGTTGAAGTTGTTAATGAGATATTTATTCACCCTACCCTATATTAACAAATAATGCCATTCCACACCAAACTAGGTATGTGTATTCACAATTAATTCCTATGGACATTTGTCCTGTTGGTTCATACATATTTGCATGTACGTTGATGCATGTGCCCTGTTCACATATCCAAACCTGATGGCCTGTTGCCATCAATCAACCCTGCATGCTGTTGGATTGGGTACTGTTGTTCAAAATATGCATGTCTTATGCTTGCTGTTCAATGTTTGGAATTCATGGGTGTTTGGTTAATCGGAATACTGATGCATGCTGTTACAACTAATTTTGAATGGTATTGTTTGTTACTAACCCAAAATGTCATAAAATATTGCTAAACATAGGACAACAGGGAAGGCGGGTTCCAGTGGACCCACCTCTCCCACCTCAGCTGGCGAGTGCACCTGGCACTAGTGCCCAGGCCGGAACCTCCTCCGGTGGCCCTGTGCCACCTTCGGGTGGAAGCGCTGCAGGGGGTGGGGCTCGTCCCCCCCTCTGCAAGCATGGCTGGAGGAGAACATCCACTCACCCTCCAAAGTGTGCGGTCTGTGGTGCGTAGCGAGATCAGGCATTCTGTGCTTGAACCCCTACACCAGCTTGAGGCACGGGTGGCACAACTCACGGGTGTGCCTGCTGCCCGTCCTACACAGCCCCCAGCACAGCCCCATCCTGGGCAGTAAAGGCGCAGTGGCAACTGCCCATGGGTGGGGATCTCAGTTCCACTGTTGCCATCTGTGGGCTCATGGGCTCGAGATATCCAAACATCTGTCCCCGTCAATTGTGTTTCCTCCACATGTGTCATACTCTGCCCCTGTATGCATCATGTTTGTCTTGTCTGTTAACCTCCCCTACCTACCTCCCCAAATATATCTACTTCCTGTACCTCACATTCCACTCTCACCTGAAAAAAAAAAATAAAAAAAGGGCACTCTGTTCCCGCAAAAAAATTATGCCCCATACATAGCTGCCCATTTTGCAGACATGTCTGCTGGACATGTGAACTCGTAATTACAATTGGCTGTACAACATATTTTGTTGTTCTCACCCCTCTCTCAGGGGTGGAAGGTTTCAAATTTCACAACAAATTACACACATATGCACAGCTGTTGCTGATAAAGAAATGGGCAGCTATGGGCCTTTCCTACATCCTTCCTGCAAATCCAGAGCTTGTTTTCCACTTTCCTATCTCCCCATTTTCTTTTCTTTCAAAGAAATTAGCATTGGTGTGCGCAAGAGCAAGCACTTTTAAGCAGTTGTAAGCATGTGTGCCCTTGTGTGCGCTTAGCTAATTGTGTGTGCGCGAAGCTAAGCAGCACTGTGCATGTGTGAGCTCAGTGCAAACCAGTGCTAACCCACTTACAACTGCTTAAAAGTGCCTTAGTCACTCTGAATGACAAGGCCTGTAGTCTGCTCAGCAGCAAAATAAAATTCCTCTGTCAGTCTCAAACCCAGGACCTTGGAAACACTAGTCTGCATGACGTACCACTAAGCCATGACTGATATACAAGAACTTTGTGCTGATAGCAATATATCATGAAATAATAGGACTGAATGTAAAGGGAATATAGGAAGGCTATTACAAAAAGCTTTTCTTGTATCTTTACTGGCAATTCTTGTGGATTTGCATTACATTAGTGTGAGAAGAGAAACAGCCATGCTAGTAGGTAATAATGTGACAGTAGCACCTTGCAAACCACACACACTATCAGAGCACGATAAACACCGCCATATTTGAATAGGTAAGAGGCCAGACCTCGCAACTGTGACTGATTTACAGGGCTGTTCTTGATTTGCAAACAAATGTTAACTCTGCCTCACTGACTCCCTGTGAAATGTACTAACAGTAGGCAGAAAGGTATGGAATCCCACGTAATGGTAACTGTCAATTACTTAAAGTACGCACTACTTGCATGTCAGAAATTGTGTAGTAATACATATGCTCAAAATACCCCACAGTCACAACTGCAGAATATCTGAAATATATCACGGGTGTATCCCACTGATATGTACCATTCCCTGAGGCTGCTAAAAGATACACCTGAGAGTATCTGAGGCCTGCAAGTGTCACAAACTCACAGGCATATCATTCTGTCTGCTGTCACACACTTTGTGAATAGCTGTAGAATTGCTTCCACAAGCACACCCTCATGTAGGAGTAAAACCCAGAAATATCAAAGGATGTAGCCAACTAATAAAATAAGGACAGTATAGCAGTTTACAAGCGCTGCATGTGCCTGATATCCATAACTGTTAGTACAAAGTACAAGGCCCCACTTCTGCTCAGCAGCAAAATAAAATAGCCTTGTAGGTGTCAAGCCCCACACCTTGGCCAGACCAGACTGCATGTAGTACCACCAAACCACACCAAACATATAAGGAATTGCTGCTGAAAGAAATATATCAAGCATTACAAGGAGTGAATGTAAATGGAAAATAGGAAAGCCATAGCAACACATTCCAGTAAAGACACCTAGCAGGCCTTCAAGGAGTGAATGTAAAGGCTAAATAATGAAGCCATAGCAACAAATTGCAAGAGCCACTGCTGTATACCAGTTAATCCACAAGTCCCACAGGAAAGCACATACTCCCATTTAAACAGTATTAGTATTATTAGGTGTCAGTTAACATACACACTGAGAAGAATGAACTGGAAGAAGCAACAGTCAGGTTTCAGTACAACATGCATTTCAGTGCCTACAACACAGCCTTAAATATGAGAGACATACCAACCTTTACCCTCACAGAACAGTGTCCACAGCATACCAGCATGGTCCCCACCTTGAAAATCTGAAAGGGCTGTGCCTACCTAACCTAACATTTTATATCACTGTCCTGAAATCACAGTGAGAACTGCAATTACCACACAGCAGGCTGCATGCAATTAGTAAATGCTGGCTAACAATTGGTGCAGAGGCCATCACATGCACATGTGCAGATACCCACAAAAGCAGCCTGTATTCCCAGTCCACACATGCAATAGTTTCATTGCAACAGCTGGAGGGAGAGACAGAGAGAGAGAGAGAGAGAGAGAGAGAGAGAGAGAGACAGAGAGAGAGACCAAAAAAAAAATAAAAAATAAAAATAAAAAAACATCAAGCCAACCATCAGCAAGCCAACCATCAGCAGGCCAGCCAGCAGCAAGCCATCCCAAACAACAGTCAGAAACAAAGGTAATGCAAACTACATAATCTAATAATCTACATACTGTGAACCCTCCTTATGTGTTAGCAGTCTGTATCTATATATATATGAAGATGTGCATAGGGCAGGGGACATACTGCAACTGTTAGTGAAGGCTGGACATACATATGTATTTGAAGGTTGCTATGTGCACATATCAATGTAGGTTGTAGTACAACGTACAATGTAGGTTGTACAGTAATGGATGTTTAGCAGTATGTTAGTGTGTGTATTCGTATGTGTAAATAAATATATATATATATATATATATGTATATGTATATTTATATATGTGTATATATATATATATATATATATATATATATATATATATATATATATATATATAATATGCATATATGTGTACATAGATAGAGAGGGATGTATAAATAGATAGACATATATAGATAGATAGATAGATAGATAGAATATGTATATACATATATATGTAATAGACACATACACATATAGATAGATATAGATACATACACATATACAGACAGATATGAATGTCTAGAGATATGTATGTATATGAATCTCTCTCTCTCTCTCTCTCTATATATATATATATATATATATATATATATATATATATGTATATATGTATGTATATACTGAGAGAGGCACATGTGTGCAGATGTATTGCAACAGGTGCCTGGTGACAAAGGCATGGACTGAACACCTGTGTGGATACTGGAGTACCATATCCCATTCCAAAACACTTTCACCACTAACCACCGCAGAGGTGGTTGCCTGCCTACTACTGGATGTGTCAGAAGGGAACATGTGAAACAAGTGTACAATAGCCTCCCCTTTGATATTCGCAGTGGCACACTAGTCTTGTAATCCCTGTACATGGTACATGTCAGCACAAATGGTGTGTCAGCTAGGGAAATGTAGGTCACTGTACCCCTCTACACCTCACAATGTACTACATGGTATGTACCTCCCATGACAACTACAGAAAGGGAGAAGGACACAGTCATACCTAACAAACAGTGATAATGCCCTCAAACACATTACCTATGCAGAGTGACTGACAAAACCACAGATAGAGTGCCTTTCATACTACCTACACAGAGGTTACCACTGCTGGATATACATAGTTAAGTCACACCCATAACAGTTGTCCAACAACCATGGTAACACCTCACAATATCCACAGCCTAAATGACCTATGTCTGTCATCCTTGGCACCGCAGTAAAGAGCACATGGTGGAGGTACAGGTTCCTACCCACAAATAAGCCATACCCTGGAGTAAACCACCCAGCATTAAGAAGCAAGGCTCCTCATTCGTAGATGTCAGACATACCCCTGTTGAATGTTATGCAGATAGGTAATATGCCATATGAGTCACCCTGTGTAACTGTTTGACAGGAGCAAGTACAATCACATTGCATGTGTCCCAAGGGGCAGGGTACCATAACAGTATGCTGCTGTAGGCCCAGGGCCAATAGCATACTACCTACCTATGACACAATGCACACACACATGTACTCATTGCAATACCAACTATGTGAGGTGGAATGAGTGTGCCACTGACTGTGTGCAAGGTCTGTAAAGGTATGATTGCTCAGCATGACTTTGTGTCTGTCATGGTAGTGTGTGTCCTTGGTATGAGGCCAGAGAAAGATGTGTCAGGTATTGGGATACAAACATACTACATTGCCATATGTTGTGCTGTGGTTCCCTGTATATGACTGCGGTGTAGGTAGGGGTATGGCCACAAAGACTAGGGTGCATTACCATTGAAATTTTAACTGTGCATTGCATGCATTGCATGGGATGACAATGTTACCCATCCATTACCTTGATACATACCCCCAGTGTGAGGTTGTGCATTGGACCTCAAACAGTGTGCCGACTGCTAGTGTATACTAGTTTGTTGTACGGAGTGTGCCAGGCACTGTCACACAGTTGTTGGCTGAGCACTGATATGTGGTCATTTACATGTGTATCCCCCGATAGACAGACAGATGCTATATATGGCAGTTCAGTGATATCACTACAGTAGAGTATTATGTGTGCCATATTACTTGCTCACATATTTTTCTTTTCCTTCCAGGGAGATGGTGCATCAACACAACCCCTCTTACTCGGCTGCAGAGGATGAGGAGATACACCAGAGCCTGGTGCGGGATTTTGCCACACTCTTTTCCCGGACCAGCCAGAACCAGCAGGAGAGGGCTGCACTGTGGCAAGACCTTGTCTGTCAGGTAAATAACATAGGCATGCATAACCGGACATATGAGCAGGTACACCATTACTGCAGTGATTTAATTAGAAATGTCCGTCAGCGTGCATCTGATATCCACAGGCAACAGCTTGCCACAGGTGGTGGGGCACCTATACACCCCGCTCACCAGACTGGAGGAGCTCCTCCTAAGTGTTGTGGCTCCAGCCCAACAACAACAACATCCACAGACGTGTGTAATAATGGAGGCTGGAGCCACCCAGCATGTGGACATGGAGCGTGCAGGTAACATACCATATCTATAGTTGACTGTTCTCTACACTGGTAGTTTATGCATGTGTGAGATGTGTACTGTGTTTGTAGCTGTTATCCTGGAAATTATTGTGCAAGATTGATATTCTTAATATCAGCAGTACACCTGTGAAAGCCAACTGCTGTACTACTGTACTGTATCATACTCACAGTATCAATGGCACAGTTGTGCCCACTGACAATAAATGTCTTATTTGTGCAGGTCCCTCTGGAGTAACAGCAAGGCAGCCAATCCATGCTGGTGAGTGTGTAATAACAATACTTTTAATACTAATGATAATAATAGTAATAATACCCTCAAACAGTATTGCTATGTGTTGGATTGCAGGTGTGTTTGTGTCTGTGTGATTGTATCTCGTACTGAGGAGTGTGCATGTGCCCATGTGTGCATGTGTGCATGTGTGCATGTGTGTATGTGTGCATGTGTGCATGTGTGCATGTGCCCATGTGTGCATTTGTGCATGTGTGCATCTGTGCATGTGTGCATGTGCCCATGTGTGCATTTGTGCATGTGTGTATGTGTGCCCGTGTGCATCTGTGGTAACATTGTGTACACATTGTAAACTGCATTTCCTGTCTTCCTCTCACATGTTCTGGTGTTGCTCTGGTGGTGTGCAGCAGGGAACCTGAAGTCACTGCTGGGGATAGTGATAATGATGATACATGTGTAATGGCACAGGGAGGTGTGACAGGGTCTGTTGTTGGTCAGCCAATCGACAGTACACAGCAGTCAACCCCATCAATGTGCACAGTCATCCTGCCAATACATCCATTGTCACCAATGTCCTTAGGTGAGGGACAGCATACAGTGGGCATTGACCAGGGTAATTAGGTATCAGTGGCACATGCATCCCCTCACAATAGCCATGGCCAGAGTCCTGACATGGTACCACACAGGCAGATGTCCAGGGGTTCTCGTGTGAGCATCCGTGGTTGTACTGCCCCTGTCAGATGTGCCCACAGAGGTCTTTCAACCTCAGCTATGTTCCGGGCTATAATGCAGGCACAGGCACATATGGAACAGTACACCAGACAGGGTCTGAGGGAGCTTAGAGCACATCGCACTGCTATGAATGACACTATGCATGACGTTCACTGAGGTCATTGATAGACGTTGGGGGGACACATTAGATCTGTTCCACTACTACATGTCCATGAGCCAGGGCAATGCAGGACGGTTGAGGCGTCGACGTGGACATATGCCAGCAACATCAGCAGCTGGCAGTCGTCGTGGATGACAACAAACCCGCAGCCGCTCCCATAGTGCCAGTACCAGCCCCAGCAATGCTGGGTCTGTGCTGTCATTAGACCGCCCTAGGAGACCACGTGCACGTGGCTCTGGACAGTCCCAGCAGAGACATGTGTCCAGTCATCAACCAACTGCTTTTGATGACAGTACCCAGTCTGGCTTAGTACCTGATACTGTCCGTAGCATCCCTGCCAGGCACAGGTACCGTGTCCATGGCCAGAGACAGTGATCTGTATGACCTGGCAGGTACAGTCTGTGGCTGCCCACAAACACCCGTATATGGCAGCCACGAGGTGGAACTGTGTGCATGCATACACACATGCATAATGCTAACACCTATGGCTAACACATACACGCACACACTGCATCAACATTGCCCCACCTTGTACTGTTGTCCCTCACTAACACACACACACACATACATGTCGATTGGATGTATCAGTGGCAGGCTCAGGCATACCAAGTACACACCCTGTGCATATGATGAAACTGTGCCACCTCCTGCAATCTGTAACATTGATGCAGGAACAGGTTAACATGGTGCTGATGCACAGGGTGACTACATAGAAGTGTAGTAATATTATCATGTTGTTAACAGTACAGTGTAATGATATCATTGTGGGTATATCCCAGCATGCCTGATGCATTAACAGTATGATTGTCATTGTATTGTTTTGTACACCGCTATTAATTACAAAAGTGTAATGTCTGCACATCTTTGCATTCTGGTGGTAAGTCTGAAAACACAAGGCCACCTACATAGGTAGCACAGGGGATAAGAAAATGGAAGTAATGATATTCAATGCCGGACATGTAAACCGCAAGATGCATGCAGTCCAAACTCTACTCAGCGTGGAGAATGTTGATATCTGTGCAGTAATAGACAACAGGTTCAAGAGCACCCTAGCATTACCAGGTTACACCTCATACCATGCTTGACAGCCCCAAAACATGGAACTAACTATGACAGGAGGGTGAGTCTCATTAAATGTCAAGGATACTGTGGTGGCAGGACAGGTAGCTTACATCCTTCTAAGTTGGGAACTGCTGATTGAGGGCTCAGTGTCTGTTATTCTAAAAGTGTATTAGTTCTGGTTTAAGCACTTGGGCTTCAGGCCAGTTATTTTACATTAAGAAGGTTCATGGTCTGCACTCTTGTGGGAAGAGAGGCAGGACTCTGCCCTACTGAGCTGGGAATTTCTGGTTAAAGGCTTATAGTGCCTGCATATTTGAACTGTTTCTTACTGAAATTGGTACACCTTGTTTGCTGTAGCATAGACTAGATCCAGGCCTGCTGAATCTAGCTTTGTTTGTATGCTTGTTTGCTTGTTATTTCCCTGAAATGCTAATTCCAGCTAAAACCCAGCTTTTCAGTGCTTCTGTGGATCCCTAGTGACATCTGCATTGCTTACTGTACTTATTTCCTTGTTTCACTTGAAAGAAAGTTACTGTTTGTCATTTTTGCATTTAAGTTACCTGTAACACATTGCATTTAAGTTACCTGGCACTTGCTCAATGAAGCAATTATATAAGTCAGAACTAAAAAATTAAAAGCACTACACCCTCACAAACTCCCCTTGAGTACCTTGTTCCCCACTGGCCCTTTTTTTGTCAATTATAAAGGAATTCCCAATACTATTCTAGCATGTCCAAAGGTCAGTTGTCAATCTCCTCTCCTGTCCAGCTGGTGAATCTTGGAATCTTGAGGCAATGTTACAACTGCCTCATGTACACAGACAACCCTCTCCTCCTCCCAACAAATTCCAACCCATGCGAGAGATGCAGCCATATAGCCAAACTGGAGGCTAAGCTCTCTCAACTCAGTACTGGTGAAACCTGTCAGGAGGAGAAGGAAACCACACTCACTACAATTCCAGTCTCTCATAGACCTACCACGACAGCAAACCAAACACATAAACACACAAAAACATACTCGGAGGCTCTAAATAAAAATCTGCCTAAGCAGTAGAGACCTCCAAAGCAAACACCCAAGCAAACGCTACCCCAAAACAAAACACGTGCAACACATAGCTCACAAAGCCAGTGTGTGGAACAGTCACAGCCCTTAAGGCTAAACAACACACCTGATACACTTGTAATAGATGACTCTATCGTCAGGCACACTGATGTCCCGCTCACCAGGCTGAACAAGGAGAAGGTCACGGTGAGCTGCCTGTCGGGCGCTAGGATCCGCCACATAACACAAGCACTCAGGTCACTCCAAGGCAAGTACAAATATGACTCGGTCATTGTCCATGCTGGTGTGAATGACCTGAGACGTACCTCCCTGGACTACATGAAAAGAGACATAGAGGAGCTCTCTGAGCATGTGGCCCAAGCTGGTATGACCCTAACCTTGAGTAGCATCTTACCCTCACCAAGAATGATGCCACAATATGAAGACAAGATGATCAATTTCAACAATTGGCTTAAGTATTGGTGTCATTCAAATGGGATCCAATGCCTGTCAGCCTGGGATGACATGCTCGACAAGCCATGATGCTTTGCTAGGGACGGCTTGCACCTGTCACCCTTGGGCTTTTGGATATTGGCAAAGGCTCTTGCTACCCCCATAGTGCCTTTTTTAGGCAAGGCTCAAAAGACAAACCCACCTCCATAGGTATCACAAGGGATAAGAAACTAAGAGTAATGCTACTCAGCGCCAGAAGTCTAAACCTCAAGATGCATGCACTGGAAACTCTCCTTAGCATGGAGAACATCGATATCTGTGCAGTAAAAGAAACCTGGTTCAAGGCTCCCGGGAGCACCCCAGCACTACCAGGTTATACCTCATACCATGCTTTTTGGCCCCAAAACTTGGACCAAACCAGAAAAGGAGGGGGAGTATCAATATTCGTCAAAGATACCCACACCTCCAGGTTGGTGGCACAGCACGAAGCATCAGAGACTATCCATGTGCAACTAACAGTGGGTAAAACTGCCTTCCAGTTTATAGCCTGCTACAGACCACCCTCCCAAACCCAGGAACCCCACTCGGCCTTCCTGAGAACACTGGTAAATATGAAGGTCTCTCCAAACACCATTATACTGGGCAACTTCAACTACCCAAACATAGACTGGGAGCATTACTCTAGCTCCAACACCCTAGCTCAAAGGTTCCTAGAATTTATAAACTCAAATGTTATGGAACAACTTGTTACCACTCCCACAAGAGGGTAAAACATACTGGACCTGATCATCACCAACATGGGTACTCTATGCTCCAGACCAGAAGTGTATCCCTCACTGGTAAGATCAGACCATAAACTAATCTCACTGGATATTCACATCCCAACCCCACCCCCACCCAAAAAACCACAGTGAAAAACTTCTCTAAAGCAAATTTCACACTCCTCAAAACCAAGGTGGAATCCTTCAAAGCCCCCGGGCCTGTGGAAAATATGGCCCAGACTGCAGAATCCTTTATAAATGCATTCTATGAACACCTTCAGGAATGCATGGATCATGGAATCCCAAATAAAACCAAGACCCAGTCCTCCAAAGGCAGACGTCCTGTCTGGTGGACCCCAGCCATAAACAAACTATACAATAGAAGGAGGAAGCTACTACATGATAGAGCAAAATCCCAAAAAGGGAAGTCATCTCTGATCAGTGTTAGCAAAAAACTACGGGCACTCATAAAATCGTCTAAGGCCAGCTTCGAGAGAAACATTGCACAGGACACTAAGGATAATCACAAGGCTTTCTTTAGTTATGTTAGGAACCTGGGTGGGAATTCCCAGATATGCTCAGAATTAGTCCAAAATGACAAAGAATACACCGAACCCACAGACATTGCCAACATCCTAGCTGACAGGTTCAGCGCAAACTTCTCCCCCCCCTCCCCACCAGAAGGGCAAATATCTATCCCAGCAGAGTGCTGCCCCCCTGACATCTCAGATGCTCAGGTAAGAGCCGCCCTCTCCAAAGCAAAAAACACAGCATCAATGGGACCAGACGGTGTCCTGGGCTGTGTCCTACATGAACTCCAAGAAGAGCTAAACCCAAACATAAAACTACTGTTCAATCTCAGCCTTACCACAGGATATGTACCCAAAGAGTGATGTACAGCAACAGTGGTCCCTCTACACAAAGGTGGTACCTCAACGGATCCTGGAAACTATCACCCCATAAGCCTGACTAGCTTGGTCTGCAAAGCTATGGAAAGGATCATCATGGACCTCATAAAGAAAGATATTGGGGACCTACAGACACTGGATCCTACCCAGTTCGGCTTTGTTAAGGGCAGATCCTGCCTCTTCAACCTGGTTAATTTCTTTGAAACAGTCACCAAGGCCATTGACGAGGGGAAGGTGGTCCACACAGCCTACCTGGACCTCGCAAAAGCTTTCAATACAATACCCCACTTGGGCATTATAGATAAGCTCACCAGCTTAAATATAAACCCCTATGTCACTAGATGGGTTGCAAACTGGCTCAAGGACAGAACTCACATGGTTAGAATTGCTGGAGCCATGTCAGACTCCAAACCAGTTATAAGTGGCATCCCACAAGGCTCAGTCCTGGGACCTCTCCTGTTCGGTATATATATCTCAGAGGTACAGGCCAACACAGAAGGACTGTGGCTGACCAAGTTTGCAGATGACTGCAAACTGGGTGCTATAATCTACTCTCCAGCCGACACAAGCATCCTCCAAAAGGGCCTCATAGAAACAGACAACTGGTGCCAGAGCCATGGCCTCAGGCTAAACGCCAAAAAGTGTATAGTCATCCCCTTTGGCAAAAACAAAGTGCCCACAGGTTACCACATAGGTGGTAATCCATTAAGTATGGAAAAAGTAATTAGGGACCTGGGGACCCAAGTTGATAGCAATCTCTCATTTGACAACCACGTGGCCAAAGTGGTTAGAAAAACATTTTATATAGCCCACTTAATCATGAAGGGATTCCCATCTAGATCAGGGGAGGTCATCGTGCCTCTTTACTCATCTCTCATCAGGCCCATAATTGAGTACAATGCCCCTTTTGGGATGTACCTTACCAGACACCTGCAGCAACTGGAAAGACCCCAAAAGTACCTCACCAAGAGGATCAAAGGGCTCAAACAGATGCCATATGCTGCCCGGTTAAAGAAACTCCAGTTCTACTCAGTGGCATACCGCGTGCTCAGAGGCGATCTGTGCCTGACGTATAACACCATGTCCAACCCAGAATTAATGAACATGCTGCACCTCAGAAAATCCAAATCCCATCAAGCTATGCACTCGAGAGACTTGAACCTCAGCACTGACATAAATAGGACATGCTGGATGGACAGATTCATAACCCAGAGGCTCCCTTCACTCTGGAATAAAATCCCAGTCCAGGTTAGGCAGAGTCCCTCATTGACTCTCTTCAAGAGGAATCTTGATGAGTGGATGGGGGATCATAGGTTTACCCCGGGTATCACTTCTGTGTCACTGTTAGACAGAGGCACAATATACTAACCTTGAAAAAGGGCATAGCAAAATTAATTTAAAATGGGTGGCGAAAGCCAAACACACTCTGGCTAGGCTTATAAATGCCCTAGGGCAGATAGCCTAGTATGAACCTATGAACCTATGAACCTATACCCACACCCCCAGGTTGTTGCCACAGTGTGACGCATCACAGACTATCCACGTGCAACTAACTGTGGGTTAAACTGACTTCCAGTTCATAGCCTGCTACAGACCACCATCCTAAACCCAGGTAACCCACTTGGCCTACTTAAGAACACATGAATATATGCAGGTGTCTCCAAACAACAATATATTGGGCAGCTTCATTTACCCACACATAGACTGGGAGCATTACTGTAGCTCCAACACCCTAGGCAAAAGGTTCCTAGAATCCATACACTCAAATGCTATAGAACAACTTGTTACCACTCCCACAAGAGGGGAAAACATGCTGCACCTGATCATCACCGACATGTGGACTCTATGCTCCAGACCAGAAGTGTATCCCTCACTGGTAAGATGACACCATAGAGTAATCTCACTGTATATTCACATACCAACCACAGCCCCTGCACAGAAAACCACAGTCAAAAAGTTGTGTAATGCAAATTACATGTATTCACATGAGGCAGGCTTCACACATGGGAACTATTTAAGGTCACAGGTACATATGTCTATGTGGCACACACATACCTCATGTGTGCATTGAAATTACTGATATAATATATGTCATACAATATTAAGAGCAATACCCAACACACATGGACAAACAACAGGAGGAGATGGTAACCACATACACAACAATCCCAGTCCCACATAGACCTACCACAACTGCAAACCAAACACATAAAAACACAAAGGCACACTCGGAGGCTCTAATAAAAAACTTACCAAAACAACAGAGGCTCCCAAAGCAGACATCCAAAAATCCACCACCTCAATACAAAACACATGCAACACATACTTCAATAAATCAGTGTGTCAACCAATCACTGCCCTTAAGGCCAAACACCATGCCTGATACACTAGTAATAGGTGACTCTATAGTCAGACACACTGATATCCCGCTGACCAGGCTGAACAAGGAGAGGATGACTGTGAGCTGCCTATCGCGAGCTAGGATCCGCCACATAACACATGCACTCAAGTCACTCCAAAGCAAGTACAAATATGACTCCATCATTGTCCATGCTGGTGTGAATGACCTGAGACGTACCTCCCTGGACTACATGAAAAGAGACATAGAGGAGCTCTCCGATTATGTAGCCCAGGCTGGTATGACCCTGACCCTGAGCAGCATCTTGCCCTCACCAAGAATGATACCACAATACAAAGACAAGATGATCAGCTTTAATAACTGGCTCAAGTACTGGTGTCATTCTAAGGGGATCCAATATCTGTCTGCCTGGGATGACAAGTTGGACAAGCCACGCTGCTTCACAAATGATGGCTTACACCTGTCACCACTGGGCTTCCGGATATTGGCTAAGGCTCTTGCCACCCCCATAGTGCCTTTTTTAGGCAAGGCTCAAAAGACAAACCCACCGCCTTAGAAAACAAAAATGGAAAAAAACTAAGGGTAATGCTGCTCAACGCCAGAAGTCTAAATCTCAAGATTCAGGCACTTGATGCACTCCTCAGCATGGAGAACATCGACGTCTGTGCAGTAACTGAAACCTGATTCTAGGCTCCTGAGAGCACCCCAGCGCTACCAGGCTATACCTCGTATCATGCTTTTCAGCCCCAAAACCCGGGCCGAACCACAAAGGGAGGGGGAGTGTCCATATTCATCAAGGACACCCACACCTCCAGGTTAGTAGCAACACATGAAGCATCAGAGACCATACAGGTGCAACTAACCATAGGCAAAACTGCAATACAACTGGTAGCATGTTGCAGACCACCCTCCCAATCTCAGGAACCCCACTCAGCCTTCCTGAAGACATTGGAGGATATGAATATATCACAAAATACCATCATACTGGGAGACTTCAACTACCCAAACATAGATTGGGTACATTATTCTAGCCCTAATACCCTAGCCCAAAGGTTCCTGGAGTTCATAAACTCAAATGCACTGGAACAACTAGTCACCTCTCCCACTAGGGGAGATAATATAGTAGACCTGATCATCACAAACATGGGGACAAAATGCTCCACACCGAAGGTATACCCCTCCCTAGTGAGATCTGATCACAAACTAATCACCCTGGATATACATATCTCACCTCCACCCCCAGCACAAAAGACCACAGTGAAAAACTTCTCAAAAGCAGACTTCACTCTTCTTAAGACTGAGATGGTATCCTTTAAGCCCACTGTGCCAGTGGATACCACATCCCACGATGCCGAATCCTTCACAAATGCTTTCTATGGACATCTCCAAGAATGCATGGATCATGCAATCCCAAATAAATCCAAGTCCCTCTCCACCAAAGGCAAGCGTCCTGTCTGGTGGACATCAGCCATTAACAAATTGTATAACAAAAGAAGGAAGCTACTGCACGTCAGAGCAAAATCCCATGAAGGGAAGACATCTCTGATCAACATTAGCAGAAAACTACGTTCTCTCATAAAAACATCCAAGGCCAACTTTGAGAGAAAAATTGCTAAGGACACTAAAGATAACCACAAAGCCTTCTTCAGCTATGTTAGAAACCTGGGCAGAAACCCTCAGATATGCTCAGAGTTGGTTCACAACAACAAAAAATACACTGAACCCACAGATATTGCCAACATTCTGGCTGGCAGGTTCAATGCAAATTTCTCCCCTCCCTCACCCCCAAAAGAAGAAATACTTATCCCAGCTGAATGTAATCTCCCTGTCATCTCAGATGTCCAAGTGAGAACCGCCCTAAACAAAGCTAAAACACAGCATCAATGGGACCTGACGGTATCCCGGGTTGCGTGTTACGTGAACTCCAAGAGGAGCTAAACCCACACATAAAAATGCTATTTAACCTTAGCCTTACTTTGGGATATGTACCTGAACACTGGCGTACAGCAACAGTGGTCTCACTCCACAAAGGGGTGCCTCTACAGACCCTGAAACTACCCCCATAAGCTTAACCAGCCTGGTCTGCAAAGCTATGGAAAGAATCATTATGGAACTCATAAACAGAGACATAGGGGACCTACAGACACTTGACCCCACCCAGTTCGGCTTTGTAAAGGGCAGATCCTGCCTCTTGAACCTGGTTGACTTTTTCGAAACAGTCACTAGAGCCATTGATGAGGGCAACGCAGTCCATACAGCCTACCTGGACTTGGCTAAGGCCTTCGACACAATACCCCACTCAGACATCATAGATAAGCTCAACAGCTTAAACGTAAACCCTTATGTCACTAGATGGGTTGCAAACTGGCTAAAGGACAGAACCCATAAAGTTAAAATCACTGGAGCAATGTCAGACTCAAAGCCAGTCACAAGTGGTGTCCCACAGGGATCGGTCCTGGGACCCCTCTTGTTCGGCATTTATTTCTCAGATGTTAAAGCAAACATGGGAGGGCTGTGGCTGGCAAAGTTCGCAGATGACTGCAAACTAGGCGCCATAGTCGATACACCAGCGGACACATACATCCTACATAAAGGCCTCACAGAAACGGACAACTGGTGCTGGAGTCACGGCCTTAAACTAAATGCCAAAAAATGTATAGTCATCCCCTTTGGGAAAAACAAAGTACCCACAAATTATCACATAGACAGCAACCCACTGAGTACAGAAAAAGTAGTCAGAGACCTAGAGACCCAAGTCGACAGTGACCTCTCATTTGACACCCACATTGCCAAAGTGGTTAGAAAAACATTCTACCTTGCACACCTCATCATGAAGGGATTCACATCCAGATCCAAGGATGTCATTGTACCCCTATACTCCTCCCTCATCAGACCCATGATTGAGTACAATGCCCCATTTGGTATGTACCTCACCCGGCATTTGCAACAGCTGGAGAGACCACAAAAGTACCTCACCAAGAGGATCTAGGGTCTCCAACATATGTCTTATTCTGCCAGACTAAAGAAACTTCAACTCTATTCAGTAGCATACCGCCTGCTCAGAGGTGATCTCTGCCTGACGTACAAGGCCATGTCCAATCAGGATCTGATGGACATGCTCCACCTCAAAAAATCCAAATCCATCAGGACCACGAAAGCTAAAGACTTAAACCTCGACACAAGTATGAATAGGACATGCTGGAGGGATAGATTCATAACCCAGAGGCTTCCCATGCTTTGGAACAAGATCCCAGTTCGTATTAGGCAGAGCCCCTCACTGACTCTCTTCAAGAGAAATCTTGATGAGTGGATGGGAAATCGTAAATTTACCCCAGGGGTCACATCTGTGCCACTGCTAGACAGGGGCACAGTAAACTAATTCTATTATATAAGAGGACCTTCATTGTGTCACTACTAGACAGAGGCACAATATTCTAAATTTATTCTGTACATTTTTTGTACCACTTCATGGGGTGGCAAAAGCCACATCACTATGGCTAGAATTACAAATGCCACAGGGCAGATAGTCTAGTACTATACTATGAAACTATGAAACATGGCATTCGTAGGATTCAAACCCCTATCTAACTATGTTATGACTCTTGAGAGAAATGCATTAGCGGAGTGTGCTATTTGCATTGCTGGGTGGTTTCACTTCTCCTGCTATACTGATAGGGTGCTGACATCATCAGTGTTTAGAAAGAGGAATGTACATCATGTAGTGTGTTCTTCTAGTTGCCAAAAGGAGCATTTCTTTCAGACAGAATTGCACACACAGATTCAAACCCCTACCTAGCTATGTTATGACACTTGAGAGAGACGCATTAGCATAGCGCACTATTTGCATTACTGGGAGGTTTCCTTTCTCCTGCTATACTTATAGGGTGCTGACATCATTAGTGTTTAGAAAGAGGAATGTACATCATGTAGTGTGTTCTTCTAGTTGCCAAAAGGGACATTTCTTTCAAACAGAATTGCACACACACTAATCCCCCTTCCCCAATCACACACACTGCACATTTGCAGGATTCAACCCCCTACTTAACTATATTATGACACTTGAGAGAGACACATTAACAGAGCGCGCTATTCAAATTACTGGGTATTTTTGCTTCTCCTGCAGTATTTATAGGGTGCTGACATCATTATTTATAAAGAGGTATGTACATCTATTACTATCTGTCAGTAAGGGGGATAGCATATATATGCATTAACAGACGCCGACTTCAGGGTCACATATGCACATCAGCACTGCCAGGTTATGTTTTATACCATGCTTCGTGACCACAGGACTTGTAACACACAACACAACCAGTTCAGACCACCCCTCCCATATCCAGGAACCACACTTTGCTTCCCTGGGAACAGTGTAGGATATGAAGGTGTTCACATACACCATTAGAGTGGTTAACTTCAGGTACAGGTATATTGAGTGGGGGAACTACTCAGGCCTCAACAACATCACCCTACAGCCACTACAATTTGTGAATCCATGTGCTATGGCAGGACCAATCACCACAGCCACAAGGGGGAATACATATTGGACCTGACCATCTGCAACATGGGGACTCTATGTTCCACACCAGAGGTAGACCACCATTGTTAATATCTGACCATAACCAACTTTCCCTGGACATCCATATCCCATCCCCACCCCCAGGCAAGGAAGTCACTGCAAAGTATTTATCAAAAGCAGACATTGCACTTGTGAAGACTGGGGTGGAAGACTTCAAAGGACCCATGCTGGAGGATTATACAGGACACTCTGCATAATCCTTGACAATTGCATTCTATGAGCATCCAGAAGGTTTGCATTGATCATGCTATCCCAAATAAACCCAAGACTCCTCCACAACAGGAGACCTGTCTGGTGTACACCAGCCATATATAACCGTACAACAGAAGGAGGGAGCTAATACATTACAGAGCAATATCCCACAGAGGGAGGATGTCTCTGAACAATATTGGCAAGACACTTCAATCCCTCAAAATCATCACTTCAAAGTGTTGACAGTGAAATTGTCCAGACACTGCAGATAAGGCTCCCCTCAGTCTGTAACTGATGCCCAATTACTGTTATAAGTCCTCGCCAACCCTCTTCCAGCAAACTCCAGCCACATGGATGTGACATTGCAAATTCAACCCCTGGGATCTCCACTGTGTCCCTGATTGATGGAGGCACAGCACACTAGCCTTAAACGGTGCCTTCTGTGACCTACTTTACAGAGGCACGGTAGCCTACTGTACTGGGGAGGCAGATGCCAAACACACTCTGGCTAAGCTTATGTATTCCCTAGGGCAAACAGCCTAGCATTGACCTCTACACCCATATGTTTAAGTTTCAGATGCACAATATTTGCTGCTGATAAACTGTTTGCAGGTCTTTATTGCCATAGCTTTTCCTGTTTCTATGAACAACTTGTGTATCTGTGGAAGATGTTTGAATATGAGAGGGATCCACTATTTTATTTATGTCTCTGTTGTCATTTAACTGTGTGCACTGGGCATATTGCTGTATTGTGGGAGGTTCCTGACTTAACACATACAAATTCCAGATATGTGTGGCCAACTGCTAAACTGAGACATGGCCTAAGTGTGTGAGCATGCCCAGTTCAGGCTTTCCATGGCTTGTTGCCTGACATATGTCTCATTTATCAAAGTGTGTGAGCATGCCCAGTGTGAGCTTTCCATATGTTGAGATCTGTAGCATGTTACAGGCCACCCTCACAAACTCAGGAACCTCACATGGCTTTCCTGAAAACACTGGAGGGGATAAATGTATCTCCAAACACCATCATACTAGGTGACTTCAATTACCCTAATATAGACTGGGAACACTACTCAAGCCCAAACACCCTAGCCCAAAAGTTCCTGGAATTCATAAACTCAAATGCCATGGAACAACTAGTCACCATCCCCACAAGAGGAGAAAACATACTTGATCTCATCATCACGAACATGGGAGCACAATGTTCAACACCGGAAGTATACCCCTCACTGGTGAGATCAGATCACAAACTAATCTCGCTGGAGGTCCTCATCCCACCCCCACCTGAAATAAAAAGACCACAGTAAACAACTTCTCGAAAGCCGACTTCACACTTCTAAAGACTAGTGTGGTCTCCTTTAAGGCCCCCGAGCCGGCAGAGAACAGTACTCAAGTCACTGAATCACTTACAAATGCCTTCTACCAGCACCTGCAGGACTGCATGGATAAGGCAATCCCAAGCAAAACAAAGACTCTTTGTACCAAAGGCAAGCGTCCAGTCTGGTGGACCCCAGCCATAAACAAACTCTACAACAAAAGGAGGAAGCTACTACAAGATAGAGCAAAATCCTTAAAAGGTAAGACACCTTTGATCACTATAAGTAAAAAACTAAGAGCTCTCATAAAATCATCCAAAGCAAATTTTGAGAGAAAAATAGCTAAAGACTCAAAAGACAATCAAAAGGCCTTCTTTAGCTATGTTAGAAACCTGGGAGGAAACTCCCAGATATGCTCAGAACTAGTTCAAAATGATGTGAAGATTACTGATCCTACAGACATTGCCAACATACTGGCTGACAGGTTCAGTGCAAACTTCTCCCCCCCCAAAAGGAGAGATATCTATACCAAACGATTGCAGCCCCCCAAACATCTCTAACGCCCAAGTGAGAACTGCTCTCTCCAAAGCAAAAAACACAGCATCCATGGGACCTGATGGAGTCCCCGGCTGTGTGCTCCACGAACTCAACGAGGAATTAAACCCACAGCTAGGACAGCTGTTTAATCATAGTCTCATCTCTGGATACGTGCCCAGGGAGTGGCGCACTGCGACTGTGGTCCCACTTCACAAAGGCAGTGCCTCCACCGACCCTGGAAATTACCGGCCCATTAGCTTGACAAGCCTTATCTGCAAAGCCATGGAGAGGATCATAATGGACCTCATAAATAAAGACATAGGGAATTTGCAGACTTTGGATCCAACCCAGTTTGGCTTTGTCAAAGGCAGATCATGCCTTTTAAACTTAGTTGACTTTTTCGAAACAGTCACCAAAGCCATTGATGAGGGAAAGGCAGTCCATTCAGCCTACCTCGATCTGGCGAAGGCCTTCGATACAATACCCCACTCGGGTATCATTGAAAAACTCATCAGCTTAAATGTTAACCCATACATCACAAGATGGGTTGCAAACTGGCTGAGTGACAGAACCCATAGGGTCAGAGTTGCTGCCGCCATGTCAGACTCAAAGCCTGTCACAAGTGGTGTCCCACAGGGCTCAGTCCTGGGCCCACTCTTGTTTGGCATCTACTTTTCCGAAGTACAAGCAAACACAGGAGGGTTATTTTTTTTTTTTTCAAATAATTCTTTTATTTTTCAAAGTATGAAACAATGCATACTGAGAGAGGAAATACATTACAGTTATGCACATTAAAATGCAACGATGAATAATTACAGAATATTGTGAGTAACCACATAGTTTAGCAATGATACATATGAGAAGGATAGGAACAGCACAATGAGAGCATTGTAATCAATTTAACCAAAAACAATTATATACAATATTTACAACCAAAAGTGCTACATTTCCTCTGCAGTGGTAATGCAGAAATATAATATTAATTGGGTTAGCAGTGGTTCTCTGATAAATTAACAGGAATAAGGATAACTGTTATACTCAAGGTATGAATGGGAAGTTATTCAGTAAGGATCACATCTATAAGTTTCTTCCATAGTTTACCAAAATAAGCTCTCTTTTTGGGGCCTTTTATAATGAATTTATGAGCTGAGATGTGTTTGAAAGCCATCTCTTTGAAACCATTCCAACTAAGTTTGGTGCGATCTAACCAATTTTTAGTGATGTATAGTTTAATAAGTGAACAGAGAATAATTAAAATGTGGAGTTGTACTTTAGATAATTTGGAGGTAGGAATATGGAGAATGGCTGTTTCCCACGAAAGGGTTGAGGTGTAGTAACCCATTTTTTGTAAACGAACTTTTAGAGAGCACCAGAGTTTGTAAGAGTGGTTGCAATACCACATAATGTGTAGTAGATCCGCTCTCGGATGGGGACAACAGGTACACGAGGGGGATGAGTTGGGGTTAAATTTATTGAGTATTACAGGAGTGTAGTAGGAGTTATTGTTTAGCATCAGTTGGGTGTATAAGAGTTTTTTAAAAAGGGAGAGTTCTAAAGTAGATTTTATAGCTGAGATTTTTTGGTCCTCTGTAATAGGAGAACCAACAGTATTCCAATAGTTGGAAAAGAGACAGTTTGAGTTGTATAGCACAGTATTCAATAGTTTGTAAGAGGATGAAATTGTTTTTTTAGTGCTCGATATTACAGATATAGTTTCAATTAATTTGTTAATTTCCTGAGGGTTGGGATGAAGATTGAAATGTTGTGCAAGTATAATTTCTCTTAGTTGTCGAAGAATAACTGTGTATTTGTTATTGGTTCCAAGAGTTAACCGTAGCTCAGGAAGAGATTTTGACCTATGTTTGAGGATGTCCCAAACATTGAGATCCTTGATGAGAGGAAATTTAGTAAGGTCCAACATTACATTATTGATTTTGATGTTTGGATTTTGATGGAGTGGTTGGAGCAGGGGTAGAATGTTTTCCAGTTTGATGTCTTTAATAAGTTTTTGGAAAAGCCTAATTTTATGTTTCAGAGAATGTGCTAAATTACAATTGTTTATAGAAAGAGTGGATAGGAAGGGAATAGCCTGAGGATTAATTTTGTTAGAAATAATATGGTGATGCCAGATTTTTAACCATGATGGAGAGTGGGTATGATTTTTGCTGCTAAAGTTTGAAATAGACCAGACTCTGTTTGAGCAGATAATCTTGTAGTACAGTTGAAAGTTTGGAAGGCCTAATCCCCCTTTTTCCTTAGGATAAGTTAATTTAGAGTAAGAGATCCTGACTGACTTTGGGAACCAGATGAACCTAGCTAGGTCTTTTTCAATTTTGGAAAAGAAGTTATTAAAGACTACCATATCCGAAGCATTGAATTGATATAAGAGTCTGGGTAAGACATTCATTTTCACTATTGCTACTTTGGACAAGAAAGCTAAATTCATAAGTTTCCATCTTTGTAGATCTTGCTGGATGGTGGACCATGTTTTTAGTAGATTATTTTGGAGCATAGAAGCTTGGTTATGTTCAAAATGGATACCTAGATATTTAAGGTTATATATTATTTGTAAAGAGGACTCGGGGAAATAGAAAGATTTGTGGGAGTTGGGATTGATTGGGAAAATATGTGATTTTTTATTGTTAATTAGGTAATCTGATGCGGTAGAGAAGTACTTAATGGCATCAAAGATTTTGGGTAGGTCTGAGTTGGGAAACTGGAAGTATAGATTTAAATCATCTGCAAAAGCTGATAGTGCGACATGTGTGTTTAGGATTTTAGGGATGTTATGGTGCGTATTCTGCGCGATATATAAGAAGAAGGGCTCAATAAAAATGTTAAAGAGAAAGGGTGAGAGTGGGCAACCCTGTCTTGTTCCATTAGTAATCAATATTGGCTTGGATCTCTGTTTGTTTATGTAAAGGTATGTGTAAGACTTTGTATAAAGTGTTCTGATTATATCCGAGAAGGATTTAGGTATATTGAAATGGAACAAAGTAGCAAACAAAAAGTCCCAGTTGACTCTGTCAAAAGCTTTAGAGGCATCAAGGTTAGGGCATATATTGGATTTTGTCTTTTTGGTAAATTGTATTAGGGAATCAAAGTTAGGGTATTATCCCATGTGTGTCTATTGCTCATAAAACCAGCTTGGTCAGGGAAATTAAAGACGGAGTATCTTTTGTAATCTATTAGCTAAAATAGCAGCAAGAATCTTAATGTCAACATTTATTAACGATTGGTCTGTAATTGTGTGGGTCTGCTTTGTCTTGTTTATTTTTTAATAGTAAGATGGTTTTTGAGTTGTTCCAATGTAAGTCAGTAATACCCTCTTTAATGATACAGTTAAAGACTTTCAATAGGATGGAGGATATTTTTGGGCAAAAGGCTTTGTAAAAGTTAGTAGTGAAGCCATCAGGGCCCGGAGATTTGCCTCTTTTAAGGTTGTTTATGATGTCTTGAACTTCTTGAATGGTAAATGGGGCAGATAAGAGAGAGACTTGATTTGGTTCAAGAGAGGGGAAATTAATGGAATTAAGAAAAGACTCCATCTGGGGTTTGAGAGTATCTTGTTTATTGCTACTATAGATATCTGAAAATAATTCAAAGAATAAATGTATTATTTCAGAATCTGAATTGTAAATTTTTCCTTGATAGTGAAGGGTGGATATTCTGGGAGCACCGTTATTATTTTTTAATATTCTTGCCAAAGTTCTTGAGGGGGTTTGAGCCCATTCAGAATATGTTGCTATACATTTTTGTTCCTGTAGGGAATAATTCTGTGAGTGAAGTTCTAGTAATTCTTTGCGCGTGGAGTTGATCAGTACTTCAGTTTTTGGGTCTGGAGATAATCTCTGACTTTTTTCTAAAGATGAGAGTTTAAAGGATAGAGTATTTTCTTTTTTAGTGTTGAGTTTTTTAAGAAAGGAAGCTTTGCTAATCAAAAAACCTCTCATTTCAGCTTTACAGGCCGCCCATTGAATGTCTGGAGGGATTAGGGATTTTGTAAGATTAATGTCGAGAACCAACAACATGTTATTAATTTTATTTAATATATCTTTATTATTTAGTAGGTTATTGTTAAGGGTCCAGTTAGCAAAAGTAAAATCAGGCGTGTTGAATCTAATTTTAAGAGATTTTTGCATGATCGGAGAGATCTGGGTTCAATCTTAAAAGTATTTTAAATTTAGATAGGGGTCGAAATCAGAATGAAGTCTAGACGTGACCAAGATTTGTGACAGTTAGAATAGAAGGTATATAAATTTTCTTTGGTCGAAATATTACTAAAAGTGATAGTGTCTACAAGATTAAAATCTGAGATAAGTTCCTCTAAGGCTATAGAAGCTTGGAAGTTATAAGAGGAGGATTTGCTGGTGCGATCTAGGCTAGGGTCTATTACCACATTCCAGTCCCCTCCTACTATGAATAAGTAATTTGGAAATGAGTTTAGTATATTATAGATTTCTAAGATAAAAGTTTGTTGTTGAGAGCAAGGACCATATAGGTTCAAGAACATAATTGGTTTGGAGGAATCTGGGAGTGTAGAGGTGAAATAACACCATCTGCCGTTTGTATCGGATTTATATTCATTGATAGCTTCCTGGAATTGTTTCTTAATTATAATGGCCACCCCTTGAGTTTGTGCTATCACCAGCACTTATTATGGACCTGATCCATTTTCTATTTTTTATATTCTCCCATTCATTTTCAGATAGGTGTGTTTCCTGGAGAAAGCTAATATTAGCCTGGGATTTAAAAATCAGGTGGAGAAACAGTTTTCTTTTAGCGGTATTTTGTAAGCCTTTGATATTCCAAGAGTCAACGGCCCAGCTCATGTAAGTTAAAACTAACAGGGTATAAGGAAACATTATATATTTGGAGACTTAATGTAATATATGGGTAAAATAATGTGTGTTGGAGAGAGACTGCCTTGTGTTTGCAATAGGCTGAGAGGGATATGGAGAACCGTATCATATCTGTGTCAGTAAACAGTTTGGATGTAGAGGAGGAAGTAGCAAAATACTCCTTCTGACATGCCCGGTGCCTACCCACCTGAACCCCTTAGGTAAGAAGTATAAAACTAACAAAAGAAAACCCTAACAGTTCTATACATATATACATAAAAATTCTCATCCAAAGGGTTATCAAACTAGATCCCTACTACAGTGCACATACAGCATCCGTATGTAAATGCTACACCTACTAGTATGTCAAGTAAGTATGACCTTGTGTAAATAAACATACGCTTGTAAGCCTAAACGCTTAAGCTTAATGTATGTGAGAAATGTAAATCTATGAATACCATATATAACAGACTTATTACAAGTAGTAGCATTTCTTATGGAATTTCACACACAACAGGTAGATTGTAGAGATGGTATAACCCTAAAGCATTATTAAGTTAAATTAAGTAAACAAGAGCCTGATACTAGTGAGTCTGGCAGTATAACAAAAGTTGTAAATGGTTGAAAAACTAAACAGAATAAGTAGTTGTGGTGTTGTTTGGGCAAGAAGGTATTTCCAATGAGCAGACTCTGATAATGGCAGAGCTAATTTAAAACTAAGAGTCTTGTTGTGTTGTTGAGATCCTCCCTCTCTCTGTGTTTACCATTTACCAGATTTAAGCACTACTGATTTGGGTATGGGTGGTCTTTAAAACCCCTATATAACTTTTAACTGCCAGTTAAGTTAAATTAAATCATTACATTTGTTTTACAGCATTATGTCAGACTCCATGGCCACCCTGCCCCCATTAGCAATTGACACACAGAGCCTTATTTCTTTCTTAAATTCCCAACTCTATATGGAAACTTCTCTAGCTGTAAACTGCAGCCAGTTCAATAAAACAGAAAGACATTGTAAGTGTATCTATATGCTGATTATTACAAATGCACAAGGTTTGCTAAGGATATGGGTTTGTTTAGTTAATTATAATGTAACATCCTGCTACAGTCAGAACTAAAAAGCACTTCCTGACATCTCTTATGTTTCTATGTGAGTTGTGTATATGTTAGTGAAGGTGTTTATGCCTTTACTTTATATGCTTTTTGCAACATAGGGTCGAGGAGTTTAGACAGACCATCATGGTCCTCATGTAACGTAACTGGAGTGTCCCAACAGTAAAAAAACGTTTGTAAACCTGTAGTATGTACAGGGGATCCGAATACAGTAATCAGGACCTTTTTATTATGTTCAGCGCTATAAGCGCGATTGAAGGAGAACAGACCTAGCGAACGTACACTTCAAGCGTCCCAGCAAAAGGAGTCCCACTGGAAACCTCGCGACGAAGATGCGTTCCTTGCTTGACACGTGGATCTGCCTTTGAACAGAAGGAAGGATGTTTTACTGTTTTAAACAGTCTCAAATCTGTTAGAAAGACAATGTTGACACTGAATTAGAGAGCGGCGATGTCCCTGAAGCCTCCGGTGAGTGAATTAAGCATTTGAGGTGTAAAACTGCTGAAACGCTTGTGCTGGAAGGTTGTGAATTTATCCAAGGTCTGGAACCTTGTTAAATATTTTAAGGAAGATCTCTTTTGCTTCATTTTGGGAGGTTACAGTATATTTGGTTTCATGTTGGGAAAAGATCAAAGTATTTGGGTAACGCATTTGAAATCTGATGTTTCTTTTAATTAGGTCTGAACAAAACGGAGCTAATTTCTGTCTGTTTTCCTTGATGGAGATGGGTAAATCTTGTGTAAAAGTTAATTTGTGATTATTCCACATGAAATTTTTATTTTTTTTTGCTGCATATAAAATCTGTTGAGCTGTCTGGAAATTCAGTAGTCTTGTATATATTTGACGAGGAGCTAAGGCATCTTGTCTTTTATAAAGCGCAAGGTGGGCTCTCTCAATTGTGATATTTTTTTCCCCTTCTGGGTGAAGAAGTGATTCAAATATTTGTTTTGTTGTAGCAAGTAAGCCTTGAGTGTCATAGCTCTCTGGGAGACCTCTTATTAGTATATTATTACGTCTGCTTCTAGCTTCTAGATCTGTAAGTTTTGCCTGTAGGTCTAATAAAGAGGCTGTTTTGGCACGCAGATCATCTGTTACGGATTGTAGTTGGAATTCATTGGATTGTACTTTTTGCTCAAGTGTGTCTACTCTGTCCACAATTTGATTGATGGATTTACCTATAGTTGAAAGTTGTTCCGAGAAGCTTTGTATGGCAGATTGTATGGGCTGAAGGGCCTGCTTCAACTCATCCATGTGGAAGCTAGAGTCTTCTTTGCTAATTGTATCACTTTTGATAGGCTCCGCATTTTGTTTATTTGTTCTCTGCCTTTTTGAAAGGACTTCTTTTTCAGGTGAAAAAATTGCTGAGGCTTTGGCTTTAATTGTTTGAGTTTCCATTGTAAAAGAGTCATTTGTTGTTTTTGTCTGTTTAGCCATGTGGAGTTAGAGGTGTTTCAAGTAGGAGCAGGCCTCCCTGAGTTACTTGTGGAAATAACACTGTGGAAGAGCCCGAGATGATGAAAGTCTATTATGAGTTATTTCCCACTGCGAAGGTGATACAATTACCGAAGAAATGAAGGTAAGGTAGCTCTTTTCGAAGTGTGTAGTATCTTAGAAAAAGTAGTTGAGGTGAGGAGCTCTGTGCATAGGCTGTTCACTAGTCGACCACCATTTTGGAATTCAACACAGGAGGGTTATGGCTGACAAAGTTTGCAGATGACTGCAAACTGGGCGCCGTAGTCGAAAACACATCTGACACAGATATCCTTCAGAAGGGTCTCACAGAAATGGATAACTGGTGCCAGAGCCATGGCCTAAAGTTAAATGCCAAAAAATGCATAGTCATACCCTTCGGGAAAAACAAGGTTACCCCTAGCTACCATATAGGTGGCAATCCACTGAGCACAGAAGAAGTTATCAGGGACCTGGGGACCCAGGTTGACAGTAGCCTGTCATTCGACACCCATGTAGCTAAAGTAGTTAGGAAAACCTTCTACATTGCCCACCTTATCATGAAGGGATTCACATCTAGATCAAGGGAGGTCATAGTCTCCCTATACTCATCACCCATCAGACCAATGATTGAGTACAATGCCCCATTCGGAATGTATCTGACCCGACACTTGCAGCAGCTGGAGAGGCCACAAAAGTTCCTCACCAAAAGGATAAAGGGTCTCAAAAATCTGTCCTATGCTGCCCGACTGAAAGAACTCCAGCTCTATTCAGTCACTTACCGCTTGCTCAAAGGTGACCTTTGCCTGACATACAAGGCCATGTCAAACCCAGATTTGAATAATATGCTTCACCTCAAAAAATCTAGATCTGTCAGAGCCACAAAAGCGGGAGACTTAAACCTCGACACGGCTATAAATAGGACGTGCTGGAGGGATAGATTCATCACCCAAAGACTCCCTATGCTGTGGAACAAAATCCCGGTATATGTGAGGCAGAGCACCTCGCTGGCCTTGTTCAAGAGAAATCTTGACCAATGGATGTGAGATCGCAGATATACCCCAGGGATTACCTCAGTGTCACTGCTCGACAGAGGCACAGCAAAATAATGGGTATAGTTCCCCATACTAAAGGGGTGGCGTAAGCCACAAAACTATGGGCTAGGCTTGTAAATGCCCTCGGGCAGATAGCCTAGTATGAACCTATGAACCTATGAGGTCCACCACATTTGTGGTTGTGTGTGAACTTCAACAATATTTCACATTTATAATTGTGTGTTGGAAGTCATGTTGTGTTCTTACTGCCCAACTGCTTTGTGTCTGAACCCAACAGAGATTATACTGTGCCTGCAGGTTTCCATGGGATAGTTTGCATACAGTTGTCAACATCCTTTCATACTGACCAAACACTGTAATATCATATAGTGTACTGGTTCAGTACTTTCCCTGTGGTGGACAGTATCCTGGGTTTCAGTCCTATCACTGCTTTAAATATTCATAGTGAGCACACCAGACTGGTTAAGGGCCAGTTATGCAAATATGGCCATGTTGCATTTTGTTCAGATATGGACTACTTAAACCAGGCTTGTCCAACATTGGTAATGTATTCCGCAACTTGGGTGGACATTGACAAACACTAGCTATGTGCCCTAGGCCATTTCTAATGCTAGTCAGAGAGTGTGTTTGTCCTTCAACACACATTATAACTGGAGTTTGCCATGACATATTTCAAGGTTAGTATACTGTGCTTCTGTCTACCCATGACATAAAAGTGATACTCAGGGTAAACCTACCATCTCCCATCCACTCATCAAGATTCCTCTTGAAGAGAGTCAATGAGGGACTCTCTAGCTAACCTGTACTGGGAGTTTACTCAAGAGTGGAGGGAGCTTCTGGGTTATGGATCAATCACTACAGCATGTCCTATTTATGTCAGTGCTGGGGTTCAGGTCTCTCATGTGCATAGCTCACTGGCATTCAAATTTTACAAGGTGCAGCATGTTCATTGATTCCAGCTTGGACATGGCTTTATACATCAGGCACAGATTGCCTCTGGGCAGGCAGTATGGCACTGTGTGGAGCTGCAGTTTGTTTAATCAGGCAACACATGGCATCTGTTAGAGCTCTTTGATCCTCTTGGTGAGGTACTTTTGGGGTCTTTCCAGTTGCTGGAGGTGTCTGCTAAGGTACATCCCACAGGGGCCATTGTACTCAATTGTGAGGCTGATGAAGGATGACTGAAGAGGCACGATGACCTCCCCTGATCTAGATGTGAATACCTTCATGATTAGGTGGGTATATGGTATGTTTCTGTAACCACTACGGCCACATGGTTGTCAAATGCAAGATATCTATCAACTTGTGTCCCCAGGTCTCTTATTACTTCTAAAGTACTTAATGGGTTAACACCTATGTGGTAATTGGTGGGCACTTACTGTTTTTCCAAAGGGGATGACTATACACTTTTCTGCATTTAGCTTGATGACATGGCTCTGGCACCAGTTGTCTGTTTCTATGTGGCCCTTTTGTAGGATGCTTGTGTCAGCTGGAGGGTCGGATATGGTGCCCAGTTTGTAGTCATCTGCAAACTAGTTCAGATACAGTCCTTCCATGTTGGCCTGTACCTATGGGAAATATATACCAAACAAGGGAGGTCCCAGGACCAAGCCTTGTGGGATGCCAGTTGTAGCTGGTTTGTAGTCTGACATGGCTGCAGCATTTCTGACCATGTCAGTTCTGTCCTTGAGCTGCTTTGCAACCCATCTACTGACATAGGGGTTTATATTTAAGCTGGTGAGCTTATCTATAATGAACAAGTGGGGTATTGTATGGAAGGCTTTTGCAAGGTCCAGATAGGCTGTGTGGACCACATTCCCCTCATCAATGGCCTTGATGACTGTTTCAAATGAGTCAAATATGTTTAAGGGGCAGGGTATGCCCTTAAGAAAGCCACACTGGGTAGGGTCCTGCGTCTGTAGGTTCCCAGTATCTTTATTTCTGAGGTCCATGATGATCCTTTCCATAGCTTTGCAGAACAAGCTTGTCAGGATTCTGGGGTGATAGTTTGCAGTATCCATTCAGGCACCACCTTTGTGGAGAGGGACCACTGTTGCTGTACACTGCTCTTTGGGTACATATCCTGTGGTAAAGCTGAGATTGAGCAGTAGTGTTATTTGGTGTTCCATTCTTCTTGGAGTTCATGTTGGATGCAGCCCAGGACACCATCTCGTACAATTGATGCTGTGTGTTTTGCTTTGAAGATGCTGGCTGTTACCTCAGCATCTGCAATGTCAGGGGGCCAGCACTCTGCTGGGATAGATATTTGGCATTTTGGTGGGGGGGGGGTGGTTGCATTGAACCTGTCAGGTTGGATGTTGGCAATGTGTGTGGGTTTGGTGTATGTTTGTAATATTTGAGTAATTCAGAGCATATCTGAGAATTCCCACCAAGGTTCCTACCATCAGTTAAGAAAGCCTTGTGATTATCCTTAGTGTCCTGTACAATTTGTATCTTCATAGGTTCATAGGTTCATACTAGGCTATCTGCCCTAGGGCATTTATAAGCCTAGCCAGAGTGTGTGTAGCTTTTGCCACCCCTTGCAATGTGAATAGTATGCCCATTTAGGGTTTACTTTACTGTGCCTCTGTCTAGAAGTGACACAGTGATGACCCCCAGTGTAAATCTACACTGTCCCATCCACTCGTCAAGATTTCTCTTGAAGAGAATCAGTGAGGGGCTCTGCCTAACATGGGCTGGGATTCTGTTCCAGAGTGTAGGGAGCCTCTGGGTTATGAATCTGTCCCTCCAGCACATCATATTTATTTATGTGTTGAGGTTCAAATCTCTCGCTCTCGCAGCTCTGATGGATTTGGATTTTCTGAGGTGGAGTATGTCCATTAATTCTGGATTGGACATGGCCTTGTACATTGGGCATACATCGCCTCTGAGTAGGCAGTATGTGACTGAATACAGCTGGGGTTTCTTCAGCCGAGCAGCATATGACAAATGTTTGAGACCCTTTATCCTCTTGGTGAGGTACTTTTGGGGTCTTTCTAACTGCTGCAGGTGTCAGGTAAGGTACATCCCACATGGGGCATTGTACTCAATTATGGGCCTGATAAGAGAAGAGTATAGGGGCACAATGACCTCTCTTGATGTAGATGTGAATCCTTTCATGATAAGGTGGCCAATATAGAAGGTCTTCCTAGCCACCTTGGCAATGTGAGTGTCAAATGAGAGGTTTCTGTCCACTTTTGTCCCTAAGTCCCTGATTACTTCTTCCATACATAATGGATTACCACCTATGTGGTAATTTGTGGGTACCTTGTTTGGTATTTGGAGAGACTTTCATACTCTCCAGTGTCTTCAGGAAGACTGAGTGGGGTTCCTGGGTTTGAGAGGGTGGTCTATAGCATGCTACAAACTGTACGGCAGTTTTGCCTATGGTTAGTTGCACATGGATGGTCTCCGATGCTTCGTGCATTGTCAGTAACCTGGAGGTGTGGGTATCTTTGATGAATATGGATACTCCCCATCCTTTTGTGGTTTGGTCCAGGTTTTGGGGCCGAAAAGCATGATATGAGGTATAACCTGGTAGTGCTGGGGTGCTCTCAGGAGCCTTGAAGCAGGTTTCCATCACTGCACAGACATAGATGTTCTCCATACTGAGGAGGGCCTCGAGAGCGTGCATCTTGAGGTTTAGACTTCTGGCATTGAGCAGCATTACCCTTATTTTTTTCCACTTATGTTTTCTAGGGAGGTGGGTTTGTCTTTTGAGCCTTGCCTAAAAAAGGCACTATGGAGGTGGCAAGAGCCTTGGCCAATATCCAGAAGCCCAGGGGTGACAGGTGCAAGCCATCCCTGGCAAAGCAGCATGGCTTGTCAAGCATGTCATCCCAAGCAGACAGACATTGGATCCCCTTGGAATGACACCAGTAATTGAGCTAATTGTTAAAGATGATCATTCTGTGTTTGTACTGTGACATCATTCTTGGTGAGGGTAAGATGCTGCTCAGGGTCAGGGTCATACCGGCCTGGGCTACATAATCCGAGAGCTCCTCTATGTCTCTTTTCATGTAGTCCAGGGAGGTATGTCTCAGGTCATTCACACCAGCATGGACAATGACTGAGTCATATTTGTACTTGCTTTGGAGTGACCTGAGTGCTTGTGTTATGTGGCGGATTCTAGCGCCCAACAGGCAGCTTACTGTAACCTTTTCCTTGTTCAGTCTGCTGAGCAGGACATCAGTGTGTCTGACTATGGAGTCACCTATTACAAGTGTATCAGGCATGTTGTTTGTCCTTAAGGACTGTGACTGTTTGGCACACTGACTTTGTGAACTATGTGTTGCATGTGCTATGTTTTGAGGTAGTGGTTGCTTGGGTGTCTGCTTTGGAGGCCTCTGTTGATTTGGTAGATTTTTAATTAGAGCCTCCAGGAATGTTTTTGTATGTTTATGTCTTTGGTTTGCAGTTGTGATAGGTCTATGTGAGACTGGGTTTGTGGTGTGTGTGGTTACCTTCTCCTCCTGACTTTTGCCAGTACTGAGTTGAGAGAGCTCGGCCTCCAGTTTGGATAAATAGTTGCATCTCTCACATATATTTGTATTTGTTTTGGGAAGGAGGGGGTTGTCTGTGTACATGGGGCAGGTGTAACATTGCCTCAAGATTCCCAGATTCAACATGTTATAGCTGGCCTTAGAGGATTTTATGTGTGGCCATAGTTTTTTGCCATAATACTGATCAGAGATTACTTCCCTTTTTGGGTTTTGCTCTATCATGTAGTAGCTTCCTCCTTCTCTTGCATGGTTTGGTAATGGCTGGGGTTCACCAGGCCAGATGCCTGCGTGTTTGGAATTGGGTCTTGGTTTTATTTGGGATTGCATAATCCATGCATTCCTGAAAGTGTTCATAGAATGCATTTATAAAGGGTTCTGAGGTCTGGCCCATATTTTCCACAGGTACAAGGCCTTTAATGTATTCCACATCAGTTTGGAGGAGTGCAACATTTGCTTTACACATGTTTTTCACTGTGGTTTTCTGCCCAGGGACTGGGGTCAGGATGTGAATATCCAGTGAGATTACTCTATGGTCTGATATTAAAAGTGAGGGATACACTTCTCATCTGGGCATAGAGTACCCATGTTGCTGATTATTTATGCTTACCCCTCTTGTGGGAGTGATAAGTTATTCCTGAGCATTTTGGTTTATGAATTCTAGGAACCTTTGGCCTAGGGTGCTGGAGCTACAATAATGCTCCCAGTCTATGTTTGAGTATTTTCAGTCGCCCAATATAATGTTGTTTGGAGAGACCTTGATATTTTCATGTGCTCCGAAGTAGGCCAAGTGCGGTTCCTGGCATTAGGAGGGTGTTCTGTAGCTGGCTACAAACTGGGAGGCAGTTTTAGCCGCTGCTACTTGCCCATGGATAGTCCATGCTGCTTCTTGCTGTGGTACCAACCTGGGGGTGTGGTTATCCTTGACAATTATTGATAGTTACCCTCCTTTTGTAGTTTGTTCCATGTTTTGGGGCTGTAAAGCATGGTATGAGGTGTAACCTGGTAATGTTAGGGTGCTCTTGTGAGCCTTGACCCAGGTGTTTGTTACAGAACAGATATCAACATTCTCCATGCTGAGGAGAGTTTGGACTGCATGCATCTTGCAGTTTAGACTTCTGGCATTGGGTAGCATTACGTCTAGGTTCTTATCCCTTGTGATACCTATGGAGGTGGGTTTGTGTTTTGAGCCTTACCTATCCAAGGCACGGTGGGGGTGACAACAACCTTTGCCAGTATCCAAAAGGCCAGAAGTGATAGGTGCACGCCATCCCTAGCAGGTGTAGCATCGTGTCTTGCTCAGCATGTCATCCCAGGCTGACACACATTGGATCCCCTTTGACTAACAGCAATACTTAAGCCAATTATTGTAATTGATCATCTTGTCTTCATATTGTGGCATCATGCTTGTTGAGGGTAGGATGTTAGTCAGGGTCATCAAGTTTGCATATACTACATGGTGTTACATTGCTTAACACATGGCAACCATGTCTCAGGTGGTGCTGCAGGGCTGTCTATGTTGGATGCACATACTACACTGCCTGTACATGTTTGAAAGCAGGTTGTGTCAACTTAGGCATCCCTTTTACTATATGTGTGAGTCAGAGAGAGGTATCATTTCCAGGGTTCCTACTGGGCTAGTGTATGTGCTATGCATTGCCTCTTTTGCCAAGGCCAAGGCATACTGTGCACACATCCTTCTGCCTACTGGGGCAGGCTCAGGTTGTTCCTCTGAGTCATGCTCTGCCTGTGATTGGCTTGGCAATGGTGGGGGGCTGTTTGGGCAAGCCCTACGCTGGTCCTGCTGCATCTGTTTTTGCAGAATCATATTATGTAGCATAGCACATACCATGACAATTTGGGTACATGTAGTTGGTGAGTACTGCAAGGCTCCACCAGATGTGTCCAGGCACCGGATCCGTGACTTGAGCAGCCCAAAAACATGCTTGATTACATTTCGTGTTTGTGCGTGTGCCTCATTATGGCGTTCTTGTTCAGGTGTGTGTGCATTTCTGATGGGTGTCATCAGCCACGGCTCCAGTGAGTAGCCTGCATCCCCCACTAAATGACCATGTGGAATGTCCCCATTGGCAAATGTCTGGTACAGCTGCGTCAAATGCCAGATATGGGAATCATGGTAGCTTCCAGGGCAGCCAGCACACACATTCATTACTATGCCCTGGGCATCACATACGACCTGGCAGTTGATTGAGGGGAAGCTCTTGCAGTTAATGTAGGCCCTACCCCACTCACCAGCTGGTGCTTTGATGCATATATGCGTGCAGTCTATTGCACCCACTACCTCAGGGTATTCCGCTATTTGCTGGAAGAGACACATATTGCTGGGAAATATACATGATCACCGACATGTGCTGACATGGCATCCAGGAACTGGTGCAGTACCCTGGATGCTGATGCCTGTGATATCCCCATCATATCACCAGTTGGTCTCTGGAAGGTACCTGTTGCTAGTATTCTTAGGCCAACACATACCTTGGTTTCCACTGGGATGGGTTCCCCTCTGTTGGTTCTGTGTGTGAGGTGTGGCCTGCACAGCTCAACAATTTGCTGTAGGAGGTCTCTGTCCACTCTATAGCACTCCACTATCTCCAGCTCATGTAACCCCTAGTAGGTGACCCTGGGCCTGTACACTCTTCTCCGTCTCCTCACTGTGGGTTGTCCGGCAGCATTTGCATAGTCACCACCCTCAGCAAGTCGCATATGTCTCCTTATAACAGCTATGGCAGCCCCTAGCATTTTTGGTCTGAGTGAAGCTTTTTCAGTTTTCACTTCTAATAGCTTACTCCTCTGTTGCAGTGTCTCTTGAAAGAAACATACTGCACTGTTGTTTGCAGAGTTTTAAGTGCTGGGCTGGGCTACTGTTCTGCCTGTGTAATTGCCTGCTTCTGATTGTTGGAGCAATAAAACTGATCTAAATAAACTAGAAACCTGCTAGCTTTGCCAGTATTCCCTGCTAGCTTCCTACTATTTCTCCTGCTTCCTTTTTCCCTTCTGTTTCCTCAGAGGGGAGCGACGCTCATACCAGCGAAAACACGCTCACAGCGGCTAACACGCGTGCACACATGCTTAGACGGACTAGAATCTGCTTATTCGGGTTAAAACGCGCGCACACCAGCGCAAACAAGTTTACAGGTGTTTAAACAGGCTCCTACATGCTTACTCTGCCTTAAACGCACGCACTCACGCTTACACGCACTCTACCTTACTCATGCTTACCAGCGTGCACACGCGCGCATGCACGCCCAGCAAGAAATGTTGGTGTTATCCATAGTGTACACCTTCCATTTCTTGGCTTTCTCATGCCTACTTGTTGACACTCCTCTTTCCATGATGTGTGACTGACATCTTTCACATGCCACTGTGCTCCAATGAGCTTCATTTCTTTCATATATTCCCCCCTGTGATGTCACCTATCTCCTACTCTGTTACTCCCCCTTATCCTACTCCTACACTGCACGGAATGTGCTCATTTGCTATGTGACAGTACGATTCACTATTCTACCACTCATTTACATAGGATTGCCTACTAATGCTTAGTTACATGTCTTACACTCAGCTTCCCCCCCTTAGCAACCCCTACTCAGTGGCCATGTTGTTTTCAGCCTGCTATTCCCTTACATTGTAAATTCATGCTTTGCATAAAACCCATTTATTTTTATTTTTCTGTTTTTTTATAGCGCAGCCCGTTTGCGTGGCGCTGCGCTACGTTTAAACATAGCTGAAAAAAAAAAGCATTTTTATTTTATTTTTGCATCGGGGTACGTTGCCAGTGGCCACATATTTGGCCATTGGCATGCTGCCTGGAACAGATGCAACCTTTATTTGGAGCTGACAAGGCTCCATTATGTTATTTGCAGAACGGTACTCAGTTGTCAACTGAGTACATTTCTACAGATAACACGGCTCTTACACGGGCAGGTTTCTGCATCCTGGATTGCGAAATTACCTCATTTGCATGCCTTTCGGCTGCAAGTGAGGTAATTAGCATATCCACGCCCTATCCGTGTAAGAGCCATTTTAGGTCTCTCTTACATGCAAATACAGGCTGTTCCTGGATAGCGATGGCTGCATGGAATCTTACACTACTCTTAGACTCCGTGCAAACCATCATGAATCCTGCCCAATGTGTTAGTTGTCCCTATTACAAATACATTCATGTAGGTGCATCACTGTACATAAACAACACACAGAAGAAAAGTCAATTGCAACTCCAAAATGAACGTATATGTGGCTAAATGTCAAAATTGTGATTCATTCTACGTCGGTAAAACCGAGCGTAGAATGAGAGACCGCATATACGAACATATATATTGTATTAATAAACACAAACTGGACAATGCTTTAGCAAAGCATATAGAACAATATCCAGAACATGCATTTAAATACTGGATACTTGATCAAGTGGTCAGTAATCCAAGAGGGGGTCCATTCACCTTATTATTAGAAGAGTTGGAATTGCTCTGGCAAATTCATCTCAATGCTTATAACTTTCCAGGATTGAACGGCATGTGTTCTATCACATGCAGTTTAAAACTGAAAAGTTTAATGAGAGGAAATATTGTAGGAACAACATTGTAGAAATTATGTTTTACTTATTAATTTTTCACTTGAAAATGTTTATAATGTAAGGTTAGATAAATGAGGAGACTCTTTACATTTTTACACAATTTTCGTATATGATTTTCATCATATTGCTGCTGCGATAAATGTATTCACTTGCTTGTTAAATAAGGCAGTTTTAAAGAACAGGAAAATGCATATTATGTTCACAATGCTATTAACTACTGTTCCTTTAAATTTTAAGATGGAGAGACAGCTGATTTTAATCATGGTTAAACATGACTATTTAAACTTGATTTTTGTAAATGTTAGTATCTGATGAAGTTCAAAGAAGTATTTGGATGAAAAGCACTTCATTAAACTTTGTGGATTCAGTCTTCAGTGGAGTTGCCAGCTGTTTTTGTTTTAATTTCTTAGTTTTTTTGTATCCTGGATTTTGGAGTTTTTAAACTGAAAAAAGTTGAAAGAATAGCAGGTTTTGCACTAGCATGAATTTTCTGCAGGATATAAAGTCTGAAACTCAGATGTCTGTCATTGTTTTTGAACTTCAATCTTCAATGATTTACCACTAATTTGCCAGAAAAACACAATTTTATGAAAAATGGACCAAAAATATGAGGCCAAAATTTAGACATTCTGCAGAAATCTGTACAGTTGAGAGGTGTGCCTGTATGCTACTGAGTATAAGGCTAAGGAGAGATTTGCTAACCAACTGGGATAGCAGAAGGATTTACGATGAGAAATATCTGGGGGTTTACCTCTTGAACAATATCCTTGAATTTTTACATACGAAAAGGACATCAGTTTCAGTTATAAGTCTAATAAGGGAAAAGTATAGTGATGGGATCTGAATTTAGTAGAAGGATAGGTCTTTTAGTCTTTTACAGGAGCAAAGGGTACTGAGACCTGAAATCTTTTTAGTGATAAATTATCGAGGTCTGTCAAGTTGGTTGTGTTTAACGTGCTTAGTGAGATACATGCCAGAAGGGAGTGCTGTATTCAGTGACAGGCCTAAGAAGGAATAAAGTGGGACTATAACTTCTTTGAACCTTGAGGAGGTACCACAGAGGATAACTGTGCAAGGCAGAAAGATTTCCTAACCAATAGAGGGACATGATGATCAAAGCCGCAGTGGTGCAGTGGTAGCGCTGTTACCTCACAGCAAGAGGTTCTCCTGTTTGATTCTCAGCTGGAGCACCTTCTGTGTGGAGTCTGTATGTCCTCCCCATGGTTGAGTGGTGTTCGAAAGACATGCGTAGAATGGGCGTGCCTTCATTGAAGGTTGGGTGTCAAGCTGGCACCTCGGCACCGTAAAGATCTACTGCCAATCATTAGTGGACCGGAGTTCCGCTGTGGCGACCCCTAACCGGGAAAAGCCAAAAGAAGAAGAAGAACAGAGGGACATGATGATCAAAGGTGAGTATATTATCAACTAATGCACACAAGTTCCTCATGACTGTGTCTGATTTAAGGGGAACATTATCTGGATGGCAAGCAGAAGTAATGCTAGATTTATTGAAGGAAACTGTGTTACATTTCTTAATACTACAGATAAGCCCATGTTTAATGCAACAAGCATTTGTTTGGTCTAGACCTTACTTGAGAATTTGAGTATCAGAATGGATTTGTTAACTGCCCAAAATTTGCAACCATCAGCGAAGTCAGTTAGCCATCGTCCATTGAAGTCAACTTTATAAAGCCATAAAGATATGTATCAAGCAGAAGGTAATCCTGGACAGAGCCCCATTGGATGTCAGTGGTAATGGTTTTCTGTCTAGAGCAAAGAACCCTGACCTTAATGGTATGACTTCTATCAGATAGCAAGTTACCCATCCAGTAAAGTCTGTATGGGTTAATGTTAAGTTGGAAGAGTTTTTCAAACATCACAATGTGTAGCTAGTGCCAGCAGCATTGGCAAGATCTAGGTAGACAGCTTGGACTATACGCCCCTTATAAATTGCCTCAGCAATCCTTTCAAAAAACCCAACTTCAAAGCTAAGGTGAAATGGATCTAAGGATAAAAGATCACCTATAATCACTGTTAATAGTTTAGTTATAATATATTTCATAGCTTAGCTAAAATGACTGCAAGTCTCTGGGTCAGTAAGGAGGCTACCTTTATCAAAGAGCACCACAACAGGTTTCTTTCCTCATGTCAGAGTTGTAACTGACTGAGACATTCAGGCTGAAGAGTTGATGAAAACGGTTTTGTTAGATGGGATTTAACACTTCTCAGCAGACATTCAGGGATCTTGTCAGGATCCATGGAATTGCTATTTTTTTATTTTTAGAAAATGCCAAATAGAGATGATATAAAGTGATTTTAGGATGGGAAATCTGAGGGAAAATTTGAAGGGGGAGAGATGGGAGGGGAAATGTGAGCTAGAAAGAAAGAATCTTTGTCCAGTCACATCTCTCCATTTATTCCTGGAGGGCACATCACTTGAATGTAAGAAAGTATGACTCATGGTTGTCTTCAATAGTCAGCTTTTTAATAATTGTTGGTGCTGTAACTGCTCTATTTATGAAAATTATACTCTCAGATTGTTTCAACTCTTCTACTCGTCATTTTGACTTAGGTGTTCTCTCCTCTGGCATACAAGATACAGGTGCACTCTACCCAACATGGCTCACATCACAAGACTGGCTACTTAGTGTCATAAGTCAACACATGAATGTTTTCTTTCTAGATGAGATAAATTGTCTCAAACAATATAAGTTATGCAGGCAGCAAATGGAAAAACATTGAGATGCTTAGTAAAAGTAGTGCCAAAAACACCTACTGCACCCATAAATATAAACATGCCAAAGTCTAGAGTTCAAAGACAAATATTAAATTCTATTGCAGAATCATAACTTAAATGCAATAGTGCAGAATTTTTTTCCAGTAAAGATAACTGCTAATTGAAATATTGGCAACAACTTTTAGAACAAATAAACTTTCTGAAATTAAGCTGAAAGACGTGCAGGCTGCTTGTCTGTTTAACAGTACCTTTTGTGTCAAGGCTCTAAAATCCCCATTAAATAAAGGCTAACACTCATCCATGCACAGAGCGAGTAGTTACACAGAGATATGATGGCCCCTACTGAATGGAGAGGAGAGACAAAGTAATGTCTTTGGGAGGCATTTCTGCTTTGCGGTTGTAAACTTGAATATACCATTTGCTGAGATGCTTGAGACAACTCTTATTAGATATCACCATATGTGCAAACTGTTTACAATATTTACTTCCCGTTGACCCCTATTGACCTTGTCATGGTCAAGGAGTGTGATCAGTGTGAAGGTCTCAAAGTAAGCAGTCTTGTCATTAAAAACAAACCATATTCAGTTTACAATGTGTTTAAAAATCCTAAAAGAATGCCTCTCAACTATCCAGATTTTTGCAGAGCATTCAGATTTTTGTCTCATATTTTTAGTCTCTTCCTCAAAAAAGTTTCTGGAAAATCATTGAGGACTAAGTCACTAAATAATGACATACATTTGAGTTTTAGACTTCATATTCTTCATAAAATGCATGTCAGTGCAACAGTATTATTCTATCAACTTTCTAAGTTTATAAGAGCATTATTTAAAACCTGTCCCTGATTTTGGGTCTTTGTCCCCCATTATTTTTGGCTTTACTGGGGTTTCTTGCACTTCGAAATGGAGAGCTACACCTCAAAGCATTGAATGTTTTATATCAGCATTCATGTCATTGAACCATAAGGTGGTCACAGAATGTTTTTAAGTTTAACTGTAAGGTAAAGTGTTAGTGTTTGGGAATGCGTATCGCTGAATTCAGGGATGCCAATGGGAAGAAGAACAGGGTTGTATCATTGCTGAGAGATAACGAGAAATAACTCAGACTTAAATTAAAGTTTAACTGAAAGTAGGAGTGTACCGCCTCAGGAATGTAGAGTATTAATGGGATAGTAACGTCTACAGATGTACTGCCTCAAGAATGTAGAGTATTACTGCGATAGTAACGTCTACAGATGTACCACCTCAGGAATGTAGAGTATTACTGGGATAGTAATGTCTACAGATGTACTGCCTCAGGAATGTAGAGTATTACTGGGATAGTAACGTCTACAGATGTACCGCCTCAGGAATGTAGACTATTACTGCGATAGTAACGTCTACAGATGTACCGCCTCAGGAATGTAGAGTATTAATGGGATAGTAACGTCTACAGATGTACCGCCTCAGGAATGTAGAGTATTAATGGGATAGTAACGTCTACAGATGTACCGCCTCAGGAATGTAGAGTATTACTGGGATAGTAATGTCTACAGATGTACCGCCTCAGGAATGTAGAGTATTAATGGGATAGTAACGTCTACAGATGTACCGCCTCTGGAATGTAGAGTATTACTGCGATAGTAATGTCTACAGATGTACCGCCTCAGGAACGTAGAGTATTAATGGGATAGTAACGTCTACAGATGTACCGCCTCAGGAATGTAGAGTATTAATGGGATAGTAACGTCTACAGATGTACCGCCTCAGGAATGTAGAGTATTACTGGGATAGTAACGTCTACAGATGTACCACCTCAGGAATGTAGAGTATTACTGGGATAGTAACGTCTACAGATGTACCACCTCAGGAATGTAAAGTATTACTGGGATAGTAACGTCTACAGAAACTTTAAAAATGATCCCTTGTTAAAATCAAGCAGGAGTGCAACAAACTCAGGTGCAGGAGGCCAGCACTTACAGCACTTAAATATATTTTGAGATGTTAGAAAAAAGGTGGAAACGTGTGTAGAAAATGAGTGTTGAATGTGGCACATTGCTAGACCATTCGAACCAAGGTAAGAATAGATTTACAGCTGGCAGGCATCTCCACTGTATGGAATATATATTTTTACTGAAATATGAAAATCAGTAGACAAATTATTAATTCTAAATATAGACTACCTAGATATTATCAAGAAACTTAACATTATAAATGCAATCACTTTACCGAGAGTTTAGTTTAGTAGGCTTGGAGATAAAATAATGGCTTGATAACTGCAAGAAAAAGACATTGCTAAATGAAATCCACTCTAATGAAAATTGTTCATTTATGCATTGCCAAAAATTTCATTATGGTGTCTTATGTTTTTTTTTTTTTTATAACTAGAATTGTAGAGTGCTCCACAAGAAAAGTAAGAAGGTATTCAGTAAGATTTGTACCTCCACCATACTTAACTAAATAATACAGACTATTTAGCATGAAGTGATCCAAAGCTGATGATTTATGCCTGAGTTCCAGCAGAGTACTGCCATGTCAGGACAGGGCTTCATATTATGACATCACATCGGTTCCAATAACAGTAATCATGCTGCTGCAGTAGCCACACTGTACATGACCATGTGACCAAAGGGAAAGCCTTAAGGAGGCACCATACCACATGTTGCATACACTCACATTTGCAATGACATGCCTTGGAGCTGCCACATGGGCACTGACAGCAGCCCATAATAGGCTACCACAATAAGGTGCAAGTCATTTTGTCATATGAGTGGGAAAGAAAAGAGGATATGGGAATGTTAGAAATGCAGACGATAAGATTAAGCAGAGAAAAACACTAAAGGGTAACAGACAGAGAAGACAGGATTTGTATGGGTGCAGGTACTGTTTTTTAAGATGAGTGAATGGAGAAGGTAGTAGGAAGCAATTTAGTGGAGGAATGAGGGCAAAGGGAAGGAAGCAGGGTTAGACAAACAGAGACGGACTTGGGAGGTATTGACAAATGAGGAGGGGGCAAGACAGGGTAAAAGCAGACTGACAGATGGTGAACAACCGGTGATGGAGAAACATGGACTACAAACAGTGGATGGAGAGTGACACATAAAGAAGGGGAACACCATGATGGGGGATAGGGAAGAGAATGAAGGGGGTGACTAATCAAACAGGAGGAGAACCCGCCTAGATGTCATTCATCCCCATGACTAACATCATGGATGTTGACTGTAACAGGTCTCCTGATGGACAGGGCTAGTCAGCTGTGTGAGTCTATCAGTTACACGCAGACCCACTGCAGGGTGAAAATGTGAACATAAATCTGCTGGTCCGCCTTAGTTCTCAGCAGCAGCCACCTCTGAGTAGCCCCAACAAGCCTTCTCTACCACTGTCATAAGAACAGTCATTACCCCTTTCTTGAGAGGTAGCCATAAAAGTTAATAATAAATATCAAAAAACACACAGAAATCAAGCCAAATACCCAAAAACAACTGCCACAGAAGAAAAAGTCAAAGAAATGTTTATTTACCTCTAGTGCCTCGGCTCAAAAAGCCTTCAAGGAGTAAAAACACAACATGTTTCTCCTGGTTATATATACACACATACAAACAAGCACCAACAGCACTTAATTGATTAATTAATCACATACTTCCAATTGTGCTCACTATTTAACCCCATTGGTGCCAGTGTATTGTATTTCAATATGTATACAGTTTCTTTATTTAACAATTTCTGTTTAAGTTCTGTATGTTCTTCTACCCCTATTAAAATAGAACCTCTTAGTCCAGTCAGGTCACTATTATGTAATTGTTTGAAATGTATAACTAATGGGTGTTCCACCTTTGCATTATTTACATCTCTTATATATTCCTGAAACCTGATTTTAAACATTCTTTGGCTTTCTCCTGTATAGAACAAATTGCAGGGCATCATAAAGCATAAATTACACTTTCTGTATTACATGTAAATTCATCCACTGGATAAAATTTCATACCATTAATAATTGAAAATGTATTACCCACATTTACATATAGAACATCTACAACATTTAAATGCCCCTTTACAAGAAAGAAGGTGTCTACTGAAAATAATATCAGGGGGAATAAATTTACTATGTACCACTATACCAGCTATACTGCGACCAATTATATAAGAAATGTGGGGGAAGGTTTTAATAATATCTGAAAGTTCCTTGTTTTTAAATAAAATAGGCCAAAAGTATCTTAAAGCCTCATTCAACTTATCACTTAATATAAATAGTAACAATGTATAAATCTTTATTTTCAATATTCCCTTCTTCCCTCAAGCAGGGAAACCGACTCTCCCACCCCTAAAATCAGATTTTACATTCTTATATTCTTTACTGTCTTTTTACTTACTTGTTGCTTCCCTTTATGTATATACAAAACTCTCTGTAGAGAGTCTCTCACCTTAACTTTATCATAGCTCCTATTAAGGAACATATTTTCTGCTTTACCTGCTTCTTTCATAAAAATTCATCTCTGGTGCGTAATTTATTCAATCACAAAAAATCACAATAATGTAATGGTGAAATCAGGTAAGGGGGGAGGCAACTAGTACCATTTAAAAATATATTATCCTCAGCTATCTTTCTTTGTACAGAGATCCAAATGTGCCCACCCTCTGAACTAGATAAATCAATTTGCTTACCCATTTGTATACCATCAAAACTAAAATTAAACCTATTATTCTGAAGATCCTGAATAAACTCCTGAACTAATTCACCCCCTCCTTTGCATAAAGAAATCAGATCATCTATGTAACAATAATATTTCATTACATATACTTTTTAATTCACAATGATACAGATATTCCAATTCAAACAGAGCCATTGTAAGGTTTGCATACATGGGCTAAAGGTTCTCCTGTTGGTGTACCCTTGATCTGATGAAAAAATTAATTGTTAAAAATAAAAAAACTATTTTTAAGACAAAATAATAATGACTCAATAACATAATTAGAGGAAAGGGTATCACCTAAAGACATTACTGCAGGGTGAAAATGTAAACATAAATCTGCTGGTCCACCTTTATTTTCAGCAGCTTCCTCCTCTGAGTAACCCAGATGAGCCCTCTGCATCACTGTCATAAGAACAGTGTTTCCCCTTTCTTGAGAGGTAGCCATAGATGCCACTATAAATATGGGCTTTTCCCTCATGACCAAACCACACCAACCGTGGGTAAATCCAGCATTACCTACTCACAGCCATGCATGATTGCTATAATATCCCACATTAATATAACTATAAAATATATTCTATATCATATGTCAAGCATGTGGTACACCTATGTAAAAATAAATAAAATAGTTTTATTAACATACTTTAATAACTCCCCAAATAACAGACTATGGAAGTTAAAATGAAGCTCACTCATATTAATACCTAGTTGGTTTACAATTGGTGATACACTAAATCACACACACAAAAAAAACATAAAGCCCCTTAGTCTATTCTGGTAGCACAGAGGGATAAAGCCCTGATTATGGCCCAGGCTAAAGAAATTATTATTGGTTCCAACATCTGATGGAGGTGGCAGAGGAGAATGTGAATGAGGTGTTCGCCCATCCTCGGGAGAAGGGAAGTTGTTCTGGATCTGTACTTTGGTGATGCCTAGATTAAGCACCCTGTTTTACACCCATGGGACAAGATCCTGGAGATTATACAGTATATTGGGATGGTGCACATACATGCTTTAATACAGGGGATTCAGCATGTGGATACATGATTCCTATGGTCAGCAGAATGCAAAGCTCAGGAGGACACTGAGATGGAGGAAGGTGCTCACTAGGAGTGGGAAGGACACTCTGCTTGATCAGAAAGCTGGCCTGCAATCTACTATTTGGCCATCTCTCTTGGAAAATGAATGAGCCAACAAGGCTACCCAGGCAAGAGAAAATGGAATGCAGGACTTTCACTTAGCCCATAACAAAACAGCTCCTACTCTGCTAAATGAATAGGTAAATGGGATGATGGAGCACAAGTAGCGGGATCATCAGGTATGCTTTCTGGTGAGCAAAGCAAAATAAAATAGAATAAAGTCTGTAACCAATACAGAGCAGAGTACAACTGACCCCACACATGTGCAGTACTGAGGTATAGGAAGAAAGCCTGTTCTGCAGCAATAATACCGTTATTTGAAGATCTACAGTTATAGTGATCATCAATTATACTATGGTCATTATAAAAATCATTCCTGCAAAAATTCATAACATGAATGGGGGATAGAAAATAGGCAAAAGGGAACTGAAATTTACTGACAAGGAACCAAGGCATTGGGAGAAAATTACTAGAGAAAGGCGACAGAGTGTTCTCTCTGGGTGTTTACCAAGCAGAAGTTTAGACTGCAGGACAGAGAGCACTTTCCCGGACAGAGAGTACTTTCCCTAACATGGATTGATATCAACGTACAGGCAAAGAGAAATTTCATCAGGTCAGTAGCGAATGTTGGAGGTGTGATGGAAAAGACAGAGGTACATCTGAACAATGTTTTGGGGAGTCTAATGAGTTGGTAGATTTTAAAATTTCCCTACAGAGTACCCTGTCAGAAACATTGAGGTAACAAATGGTTGGAACTACGGCAATGCATCTAAACCTTCAAGAAATTTTATGGCCTAAATATAATTCTATTGGCTGCCAAAAACATTTGCTAGATAAAAGAAATCAAAATCTAAACCAAATGTAATTAAGGTACTGAATATTGTAAATGAGATAAAAAAATTGCATGTGGGATATTTAAAAGAAGGGAGATAAATGTAATTTGTATGAACAATATATGCAGACTAATGCTTGAGGGAGGAGATTTAAGGGAAGGCAGGAATTGAACAATTTATGTAATGCTGTGGTGAATAATTGCTAAAAAGAAAGCAAACTTGTGTGTAATGTATAACGCATGAATATGACAAATGGTAATATGGTTAATATTTTTTTCCATTTAAGTATCTGTGCCTATGTATTTAGTGATAATTTAAGCTTTATTGGTCCCATACTTTGCAAATATAAGTTACCAGCTGTTTTAGTAGGTTATAACTTCCCTATCAAATTCAGTAGCAAGTTATACACAAAAATGTGTTGCTTTTGCATTTTACTTTGTCAATAAGGACTGCCCCATGAAATTTTCCTTGGACTTGAAAATTACTTCCATGAAATCCTGAAAGACTGCACCCACAATGCTTCCCTTCCTAAATTAATGTATACACTATAATATTTCCATGTAAAATGCAACAGTAAGAGTTCCTTACTTCCCGGAAAGACAAGTTATCAACTAAACATTGCAGGTGGAAAATATTACCTTGAGAAGTAACACTTAATGTAGTAATGACATTGCAATGTAAGTAAGAAAATGTTTTTCTAAAGATGCAGGTTAATTTTTCTTACCCATAGTGCATTGCAGTTTATCTGAATCATCATCCATCACCTAGCAAGATATCATTTTGAGGGTGTGGTTTTACAGAAATCCTCAGTAAATAGTGAAACAAAAATAAAAACATGCTATAATCTTCATTTTTTGGGTTTTTTTTTTTTTTTTGCAAAATCATTTGTAACATTAACATTGAGGGAATGTAACTGGAAATAAAATTAATTGTAAAACCAAAATGTTTCAGAGGATGACCGATATACTTTAATTAAGGTGTTTAAAAAAAAACATAACTGGGACAGCATCGAGCAGTGTACTCTCAGCTCCCATAGGTGGGTAGATGGCCTATTAAATTCCCTGCTGGACAGTTAAAAGGAATACTGTTCTGCTTCAAGACAGGACATTCAGTTTGTAATGTTTGTAGAATTTGTAAAAAATAGCCAGGTAGTTGGATAGCACAGTGGAGCAGTTGTCCAAAACCATGACTTTGTCATCCTGCATCTTGTGGTGTTCTCTAAATTGGAACTCACATATATCAAAGTTGAAGCGCAAACAATAGTCGTCTCAAAATAGAGACAAAAATAAATAAATAAATAGAAAAAACAGTAAAGCTCTTTCACTTTGAAACTTTAGCAGGCTGTAGTTAAAATGTAATAAGCATCTTGGTACAGTTAAATTATGAGTTGTGACTGCAAATATAATATCAGCACTCATAAAGGAATCTGCTATACCCTTGTGGCTTCATAAAGCAATGCCAGTACTACAGTCCGACACCTTCAGCACCTATGAGTCGCATCCCCAAACAGCTTTCACCAGGCCAGCTGCCCACTTAGCCCCACCATAGTTATGCCTCTGCAATGGAGGGTGTCTTTGTCCCCTCATCGCACTTGGTTGTCTGGGTTTGTTTCAAAATCATGTGCTTTCCCTGGAGCCTAATTGCTCCCCTTTCCAAGGGTTTTCATTTCTTACTACAGTTTCCACTTACATCCCAAAGATATGCAGGTATGTAAATTGAGAATGCTCATAACTGCACATTGTGTGTGTGTGTGTGTGTGTGTGTGTGTGTGTGTGTGTGTGTGTGTGTGTGTGTGTGTGTGTGTGTGTGTGTGTGTGTGTGTGTGTGTGTATGCACATCTTGTGATAGACTTACTTTTTATCCAGGATTTCTTCTCTGCCTTTGCTTGCTGTACTGTAGATAGCTGTAGTATTTGCTGCTGAAATGGTGAATTGAACCTTCCCCTTTCCATCAGAGTTTTGTATCCTTAATCATAATCAAAGTTAATACAGTCAGCAAAACATACTTTTCAACCTCTAAGAGCAAACAATATGGACAAAGGCTAAAAAGTTCCAAAAATAGGGTCAGGTTTTAAATATTGCTCTTATAAACTTAAAAAGCTGATAGAATAACAGGATGTGTGTTAGCATGCATTTTCTAAATTATATGAAATGTGCAACTCAAATGTCTGTCATTATTTAGTAATTTCAATCCTCAGTGATTTGCCAGATTACCACAATTTTTATGAGAAGTAGACCCAAAATATGAGGCAAAGATGTGGACATTCTGCAAAAATCTGGACAGCTTAGATGTATACAGTGAAACACTTGAATACAGACTAACAACAATCATAAACTATGCTGTCACTGCCATGTTCTCTAATACTTTAACTGTGGCACTGTTATTCAATGGACATATAATTACAACTTTCTGCCCTAAGCCCTATAAATGGACTGGATTTCTGTTTTAATTCCATTTCTTTACCATCACAAGGTCTTCAATACTGCACAGCTAACTTTGTGTTCCGTGTTATTTACATTTTTATTTATTTATTTTACAATAATTACATGTTCATGTTATCAACTACCTTGTACTGCTGTCTTTTTGTTCTATCATTTTCAATTTGATGTAAGTGTATTTATTTAACTTTCACCAAATGCATTCTATACTTAGCAGTTCTAGTGCTTTGCATGCCCACATTTCTTTCTTGAGTTCACCAGAGTAAATAAGATTGTGATAGTAAAGGAATACGAGAGGTCATTATTCCTTTGTTAACCAAGTACAACGTATTAGATATGTCTTTGTTTTTCATGAGTATTCTAGCACGTCTGATCTGTTTTTTTACCCTGCTCATGCACATAATGCAGGAAAAGACAGTACAATGCATTTTCTTCTAACAGCCCTAGCCCTAAGTGTTAAATTTCTTGCCGAAAAGTCAGACAGTCACAACAACAGATGTTATTCCATTCAGTTACATATTAAAATAAGTTAACTTCAGTGACTGACTCGTTAAAAACCAGGGAAACAAGACTAAATCCAAGACATTGGTGGTGTCATTCCTATTAAAAGTGGCTGGATTAAAATAATGTATATGAGTTACATCATCAGAATAAGTAAATAACTGGAATTTTAACATTTGTAGTTTTTAAAGAATAAAACTCAATGGGCATCCAAACCGTCATGCACAATGCACTACTGCTATTTTGACGTACGTAAAGTTCAGTGTTACAAAGTGATTTCCTTTCAATTAACTCTACCTACCAGCCAATTACAAAGCAAGTATGTTTGCAATTATTAACTGCTTTTGCTGTCCCCAGTCTCTTTCACGACTTATCTTTTCATCTGTATTTTCGCCTTCTAACTTTTTTTTTTTTGCCCATCTAAATGTTCTTTGTTTCCTATCAAACAAAATCAGTCACGTCTGGGCACATCACCTCATACCATACCATGAATTTATACAATAACGTCTCCTCCATTTTTTCGTCTTTTTTATAATAATTCAGATCTACTCTAATAAGTATATTTACAAGCATGTCATCAAGAGTTTTATATGATTTAAACCAGGCTCACTCCTTCCCCCTGTAATCTAGTTCCAGATTGCACTTTCATTCAAAAAATGCTGTTGTCTTTTTCTTATGTTTTATATTGTCTGCAGCATTGTATTATTATTATTTTTAAATACTGATCTTACAAACTTAGAAAGTTGCTAAAGCAAAAGGTTTTGTATTAATGCATGCATTTTCAGAATGACATGAAGTCTGAAACTCAAAGGTCTGTTATTATTTAACAACTTTAGTCCTCAATGATTTGTCAGAAAACCACAAATTTAATTTTATGAGGAACAGGCCAAAAATATTTCACAAAAATCTAGACACTCTATGAAAATCTGGACAGTTGAGCAGTATGGTTTATTCTAATGTAATAGAAAGGTTGAGTCTAATTAATTTAATAGAAATATGTAATCTTTGCTGTTGTGAAAAAAATATCTCATGTCTTTGGACAGTCAGCAAAAATCTGGAAGCAAACTCATGGACAGATCAGAAAATCAGTTGCTGCTGAAAGGCATTATGGTCTGTGTGTTTTTTATATGTGTTCCTACGTGTCCAATAATATATACAATCTACTAGTAAATGATAATAAATACTGTCAAGGACTGAAATAAAATCTGTCAGTATTTTATGTTTTCTGTGTTTCTCTAGTCTGCAAAAAGCCATTTTAAGGAGGCTAATACAAATAAGGCACATTGATAACATGCTATTGCCAAGAAATATATGTTTTTTTTATTTCAGGCAACAGTTTGTAGATTATGAACCCTTTGAGCTGACTAATGCAGAACTGAAAAAAATCTTTAATAGAACTAATGTACGGTTACCATTGTCAGCAAATGAATGTGTGTAAAGCCTGGTGTTTTGAGAGCAAAAGTTATCAGTATGACTGAAAGACACAAGAATAATTTGAATTTCAACTATTCTGAGCCTCACAAATTAAGTTGTATCCCCATCTCTTCTTTTGCTGTCACTTTCTGTGTTAGGAGACATCCTCTGAGACACAACACCATTCAGAAATTAGAAAAAACATGCAGTGATATGCAAATCCAGCAGTTTATTCGCTGCTGAGTATTACACGGTTTAATTCATTGAGCCAGGCCTCAATAATCAGAAACATTATTCTGCTATAACGGCACAAAGGCAGTAACAAAGATGTTCATATTAGCCCATTGTTGCTTGGTGGTGGGGAAGGAAATCCATGAAGCCACGGCAGACAATGGCTCAACTTTAAACAGGCTCCACAGATCAGCTAAGATGGAGACAAAAGGTTGACAGTGAAAAGCAGGTTGCTGAGGAATTCCTCAAGTCTCCATTATGCTTACGAAACAATCCACACTTAGAGAGTGGATTTGCATCTCTAATAGAGTTCACCCTCTGTTTGTGAAAGGCTTTCGTTCAGTCTGACCCTGTCTCTGTAGATCATATTGACACCCAGCACTTTGTCTTGGCCTCGTCCCTTACCTCAGAGAGTGGTATCATGGGAAAATGCAGCAAGTTAAATCAAGTAAAGGAAGACATAATGAAACTGAAAGTCTTAAGGCAATTTTAATGGTACTTAGTGAAGAAAATTACATCAGCAAATAAAAGAATCCATTGCTGATAATTACCACTAATATGTTTTGCTGCCCCCAATTCATACAGGGCACTGATGTAAAACAATATGCTATTTTCTTGTAGTTTTCATTGTGAATTTATTGAAAGGAAGGCAAGATGTTTCTAAAATTTCTGCATGGAAAATATGTATATGGTCACACAGACAAGTACAGACAATGAAGTTTAACTTTTTACTGCCTTTAACTGAGGGATCACTGTTATCTCACATAAGCCTTGCATGTGTGTTAATGTAGTAAACTCACACAATTATTCTCAGGCTATTTTTTTTAAAACTGCATTCTGATGAGTTGTTAGAAACAAGAGCTAGAATTCAGCTTTTACCATTTAAATAAACAATGTTTGTTTTAATGACACATACTATATATTGTGGAGTGCCTAGTAAGCAGTAAGTCTGATACTGCCAAGTGATTACAAAAAAGTCAGGACTGAGAGGTGAGATGTCAACAGGCATCTTCTGGAACAAGAATGAAATGCAGAAAAGATGCAAAAGGATGTCATCGGCCAGTGAACCCTAGATTCTTGGTGTCTGATCCAACAGCTGTCTCGCTGCTAATTAGCAATTTGTGAAACAGACACTCGCAGGTAAGTTCTCTGATATTTAAATGTAGCATTCTCTCCCTTTATCACTGAGATGCACTTTGTAGCATTGACTGTTAATAATAATGCCGATTTGTTAACCAGGCAGGCCCACTGGACACACAGTCTTTTTTTGCAGGGCGACCAAAGATGAAAGTCTGGTTAAGTCACTTGCTCAGGGTCAACCAGTAGGTGAATGAGGGCTAAGGGAATCAAACCCCTTACCACAAGAACTGCAGCTCACAGCTTTAACCCACTGTGACAGCTGCCACATTACAGCCGCACGGGTATTATAGAAGAGAATGGGTCAGAAAATTAGTGATGATATTCTTGTGCCAGCACAAGTGGTCTTCAGCAAGGATAATGAGAAGAAGGAGGAAATCTGAAAAGTATCGCTGACAAAACAGAGCATCTTACAGGGATCCAAACCGAAATTTTAAAATGTAAACAGAGCGTCTTACAGGGATCCAAACTGAAATTTCAAAATGTAAACAGAGCGTCTTACAGGGATCCAAACTGAAATTTCAAAATGTAAACAGAGTGTCTTACAGGGCTCCAAATTGAAATTGCAAAATGTAAACAGAGCATCTTACAGGGATCCAAACTGAAATTTCAAAATGGAAACAGTGTGTCTTACAGGGATCCAAACTGAAATTTCAAAATGTAAACAGAGTGTCTTACAGGGCTCCAAACTGAAATTTCAAAACGTAAACAGAGTGTCTTACAGGGATCCAAACCGAAATTTCAAAATGTAAACAGAGTGTCTTACAGGGATCCAAACCGAAATTTTAAAATGTAAACAGAGCGTCTTACAGGGATCCAAACCGAAATTTTAAAATGTAAACAGAGCATCTTACAGGGATCCAAACCAAAATTTCAAAATGTAAACAGAGTGTCTTACAGGGATCCAAACTGAAATTTCAAAATGTAAACAGAGGGTCTTACAGGGATCCAAACCGAAATTTTAGAGCATCTTACAGGGATCCAAACCGAAATTTTAAAATGTAAACAGAGCGTCTTACGGGGATCCAAACCAAAATTTCAAAATGTAAACAGAGTGTCTTACAGGGATCCAAACCGAAATTTTAAAATGTAAACAGAGCGTCTTACAGGGATTCAAACCAAAATTTTAAAATGTAAACAGAGTGTCTTACAGGGATCCAAACCGAAATTTCAAAATGTAAACAGAGGGTCTTACAGGGCTCCAAACTGAAATTTCAAAACGTAAACAGAGTGTCTTACAGGGCTCCAAACTGAAATTTCAAAATGGAAACAGTGCGTTTTACAGGGATCCAAACTGAAATTTCTTAATGTAACCAGAGCATCTTACAGAGATCCAAACTGAAATTTCAAAATGTAAACAGACCCCAGGATTCATGAAGCTTGCGCCAGGCGCAGGCGTAGCGTAGGCGGTATAATGCCACATATGGCCACCGAGCGATTCAGGTACGATCCAATTCCACGTGCACTAACAGCGTATGCCAGAACTGCACAGCCCTCGGCTTAGGTATGCTAATCACCCCATGTGCAGTGTCGCACTATGCAAATTAAGGCATATAGTGAGTCATGAAGTGGTGCAGGCGTAGCATAAGCCCACGGAAATGTAAACCAAAAAACACGGTTTACATTTTCCCATACAGAACATCGGAGCTATAGAAGCAGACCAGACTCATGTATTACAAATTTAACATATGCCAATGGCTAAATACATAGCCAATGGCATAAGAAAAGATGTATAACACCTAAAAAACAACATTTAATGTCATGTCCACAGTAACACACAGTACAACCGCAGGGCATGTGTGAGCAAACTGGAACACAAAGAAAATATATACAAATGTCATAAAATCGCAATGTAATACAAATCATGATTTCACCATAATATACAATGGTATGCATGGTACACCACAACCAAGCTGCAAGGGTTGCTAAGGGTCGGCGACAGTGTTCAGCACAGTAACTATGAATTAGTAGTCAATGGCATGCAAATGAGGCAGGTAATACTGATTCGCAAATGTCCCACCGGATGAAGGATGTACCATACGGCGCAGCACTATAACACTGAGGAGTGGCTCAGAGGTGATACATGACATCAGCAGAGGGGTGTGTCACCGTAGCTGTAAGCACATTGGAGCAATGCAAATCTGGCCTGGCCATTGCTAAGCAAAGCTGCAGGACAGGGGTGGGGAGGTAGGTATAGAATCATTTAGCTGAGAGCACATATGGTGCCCGAAAGCGCATGTGTATGGGGATGAAAATGTGCCCAAAACCCGGTAAGCGGATGCACGAGCCATGAACAATAGCACAAACAGGAAGGTCAGGGGAAGAAAAGAAGGAAATGCCGCAGTAGGGTAATTGGAGTACAACTGAGCAATTAACACCAATCAACTCACGGCAGCCAATTGACGGCAGCTGACAATTCTGCTCGCAGAAACCTGCAAAACAGGATAGGGGAGGCATTGGATTGCAAAGAAAGGAGGGGAGGCATTGGATTGCAAAGATACGAAAACTGTCATAGCAGAGTAAAGCAAACCAACAGTAGACCGGCAATAGAACACATTACGCAAGATAAGCCAGGTCTAGGAAAGTACAAATGAAAGCAGGCTGCTGGATGTATGCCAGAAAATGGTAGGTGAAACGTGCAGAAATGTAAAGGGAAGAGCAAGAGGTAATCCATGGCAGCCAAATGTAATTCAACACCAAAGGCACCACAATAGTAGTTCCTGTAGTAAAACACATAAGATACCCTGTAGCTATGATCGTACATACACACCCTATGACATCATCGGTGTTCACAGCACAATAGTATAAAGTGTGAAAGCACCTGACACACACCTGTGTGTTCCCAAACACTGCACCATAGGTGTAAACACACAGGGAACTTTTAAAATGTACATGTTGGGAGCTGCCATAGCTGTGATTCATCACCATGTGTTAGAGACTGACGGTGTTGTGGAGGATGATGCCGACAACCACCGCAGGCCCCGGAGGAGGAGAAGAGTGTTCAGACTGAGGGTAACCTACCAGGGGCTGCATGATCTGGAGATAGTAGAGCATTACAGGGTGGACAGGGACATCTTACAGCAAATAGTGGAGCTGTGCCAGCCACGCCTGAGAACCAGAAACAACAGAGGGGAACCCATTCCAGTGGACATGAAGGTATGTGTAAGCTTGCGAATACTAGCCACAGGTACCTTTCAAAGGCCAACTGGAGATATAATGGGGATCTCACAGGCATCAGCATCCAGGGTACTACACCAGATCCTGGATGCCATGTTACCACATGACAATGAGCATATATACTTCCCCTGAACTCAGGAGGAGTTGGCCAGCAATATGCATCACTTCCACCGTGTGGCACACTACCTGGAGGTACTGGGTGCGATAGACTGCACGCACATACATGTCATGTCATCACCCGGTGAGCATGGTAGGCGCTACATAAACCACAAGGGATTCCACTCCATCAACTGCCAGGTCTTGTGCAATGCCCAGGGCATGATCATGGATATGTGTGCTGGCAGCCCTGGAAGCTACCATGACTCCCATATCTGGCATGCCTCACAGCTGTATCAGGTATTTGTCAGAGGGGACATCCCACATGGCCACCTTGTGGGGGATGCTGACTATGCACTGGAGTTGTGGATGATGACTCCCATCAGAAATGCACACACACCCATGCAAGAATGCCATAATGAGGCACACTCACAAACTAGAATCATCATAGAGCGTGTGTTTGGGATGCTGTAATCATGGTTCCTTTGCTTGGACACATCTGGTGGAGCCTTGCAGTACTCTCCAGGTACATGTGCCCACATCTTCATAGTATGTGCCATGCTACATAATATGATCCTGCAGAAACAGCTGCAGCAGGGACAAAATGGTGAAGGCCCACATAGCCCACCGCAATTGCCAAGGCCATCACAGGCATAGAGGGATTCAGACCACGAACACACTGTGCCAGCCCAAGTAGGCAGATGGAGGCATGCCCAATATGCCTATGCCTTGGCAAAGAAGAAACGTATAGCACATACCCTGACAGTGTAGGCCCCTATGGACTGACAAACCTCTCCACCTGCACACACAGTAAAATGGATGGCACACACACATGACCACCTGTAAATTGTAATGTATAGGTCGCCCACTGTGTGAATCCTACATAGGCAACCCTCAAACATTGTACACACAACAGCTATTGGAACACGGAATGTCAACACCTGAACAGCACATGCGCCTATCAGCATATGTTGGTGCTGTGTGTATAGGTTCACAGGTACATCGGTAGGTACACGCTCAGTTGTCAGAGGCCATACACCAAATGAGGCAAACAGTGTCCTCTGTCACCACAACATCGAGTAATCATCTATTGCTTAGTGGAGCAGAGGCAATCGCAGGATCACATGTGTGTAAGCACTGTTCTGCACACACTCTGCACGGATTCCCTGATGCGTTAATGAGAGGCTCCACATAATGTAATCATGGATGTTCTGTCAATGCATGGGGTGTACCCATGACAGGTATTCATCATCCCAGCATGCTCCACCTACAGTCATTTGAAAGTGTAGCACATTATCGTGTGTGGCTCACTGTGATATACATAACTCAATGCCGGAGCACATCCAGTAAACATCACATGGACATACCATTAACCGGACTCATCAATATGTAAACTAACTGAGTTACCCATGTGAGTGCAGTATGGAGTAACAGCCATAGTATACTCCACATACAAAATGCCATAACACATGTACACATCCCAGATGGCCAAGTGGTAAATGCAGTGACCGTCGTGCATGTTCCCGGTCCCACGTCCTGCAAGGGATGTAACGTAATCCCGAAGGCATGAGTGATGCATGTCAGATGTAGGTCATCAGATCATGTTTAGCACACATTAGCGGGAATATGCATTGCCCACTGCTGGTAAGCGTCATTTAAATATGACTATACAGATATGCGCAAAACAGGGCTAAGCTTCCCCGAATATCGTGCAGATCACGGTCAATGATGTCCAGAACAGGTGATTAAACCAGCATTATTCACCCCTGTACTAATCGCGCCTGCTCTGAAGGGTAAAACAACCGCTGCCAAGAGTAGAACATGCAATCATGTATACAATCACCTAACACTATGGTAGCCAAGATGTACCTACAGTAGGGTTGCCACCTTTTCAAATGACCAATGTGGGACATACGTCAGATTTCTGCAAGCCAACACACACACATGGCCAGTACGAAAATCAAAACTTCACATTTTTGCCTAGATAAAAGCTTATTCTTGTAATGTTTTAGTTACTTATTCTGTTTTTTATAACATTTAGGTGGTTCAGATACAGAATAACTGTTTTATGCAACTATTACATAAACTATAGGAAATATGTTTGTCCTAAAATCTCAGGACATTTGCCATTTTACAAATATTTTGCAGGACACAACTGCCCAAAGAGGGACTGTCCCTCGTAAAGTGGGTCAGGTGGTAACCCTAAGTACACAATGAAAGGTGTAGCTTGCCTGTCACTTTCCCTGTCAGATATATATATATATATATATATATATATATATATATATATATATATACACATATATACATATATATAATACAGATAGAAAGGGCGATAGAGTGATATATGTTGATATATACGGATTCACCGATATCTGCAAATATATAGATAGGTCAACGACATTCATAAAACCTTGGAGGTACAAATAAATAGGATACCGCCAACTATGGAATGTGTCACATACCGACACGCATAACCACGAGGCTGAAAGACCAAAAGAACACAGTACCGGAACAGTAGAACCGCGAGTAATATTATGACGATATGAAGGGACATTTAGTTACCGCTGCCGGTGTTGCGGTCCACGTAGGTACTGTGTTCAACTGTGTTTGTGAGTACCGTAGTCTGTGTATGTGTGTGTTGAGGGTGCCATGTGCATGTCCGTGTGACTGTAATGTGTGTGTGTGTGTGTGTGTGTGTGTGTGTGTGTGTGTGTGTGTGTGTGTCCGCATCATGTGTCTGTTAGTGCCAACTCAGAGGTAGATCATTACGGTAGGTATGGGTATAGCTAGCTGTAGGCATACGGTTACCACCTGTCCCACATTAGAAGGGACAGCCCCTCCCTGGGCAGTTGTGTCCTGACATAAAACATTACACAGGGCAACTGTCCGAGATTGTAGGACATTATTATGTCCCATATATTATGTAATAGTTGTATGAAATAGTTATGCCTGTATGTAAAAAACGTAAATGTTACATGCAATATGATAAGTAGCCAAAGTCCCACAACAATAAGTATGTATTGAGGATAAAAGTATGTGCTATCCTGTGTACTGACCATGGCTATGTGTTGGCCTGTAAACACCGATGTGTGTCCTGCAAATGTCCAACAATGGCCATAAGAAAAGGTGGCAACCCATGCCAAAGAGGTTCTGTCACCAATACAACTGCAATGACTGCAAATATCTAGGACAGAAATACACGGGATAGCTGTCATTTAGAAATATCCCTTTCCATATCACTGTAATTCCGGAGGTATGGAAGTATCAACCTCACCTGCATACTATATAGAAACCAATTAACAATGGCCCAATGTATAATCCCATAACATAAGTCTACTAACTGATAGCTCTTTAATTAGGGAAGGAGCCCACACACATATATATGGAATATGTAGAAATGCAAGCCCCACAAACCTGTATATGCTACGTACACCCACCTACATCCCCCACACTAGAAACTATAGCAATATAGACTGTAATTACAGCACAAACATCCAGTCAGACAATTACATCTGCAGAAGTGTTAACATACCTTGTGAGAGACACATTTAAAGGCGCCATGCAAAATTGTAGCCATTGTATAATGGAACAAATGGCGATGTTACAGGTTTTGTTTGCAATAGTCCATTATCAGATGGTTGGGATGACAGTTACACTCACATGTAGAACCACATACTCTAGACATCACACACAATCCACTGGGGACATGGATCCAAACTATACGTGTCTCTACACATAGCAGTTGCAATTACACACAACAAAACACAATACAGGCCTTCTCCCCGAAGGTAAGGCAAATGGGCAACGCCCAAGTGGAGAATTCAATTATACCCCACTGTTGCTGCGTAGTTGGCAAATGGAGTAGCTGCACAGCTGTTGTGCAAGTAATAAGTCACTCAGGAACACCAATTGGTGGCAGGAAACCACATGTTACATGTATCGACGTATATAAGGATGACTTGCCAGACATTCAAACCGTATGCTCATACCATAGAACTGTTTAAACAGTGTAAGAGAGATGGAGACAAAATTCCAGAATGATAACAAGGTATGTAGAACACTCGGTATGTAAGTGTATGTATAGCATGTTTCGTATTATTTATGTTAGTGTATGTATAGCCTGGTTTGCATTAATTAAAAGTGTCTGCAATGCATTAAGTGGGAAAAGGTATTTATGTAGTGATGTCTTGCTGAGCATACTAACGCTTGTAGAAATTGTGCGTCCAGCAGTGAGCCACAAGGTAAACATCACAGACACCACAAGGGATGCTACATGAGGGCTTGAAACAGAACAATTCCATACCACCTGCCGTCAGTGGTAGGGTATGTCCAACAAGTACGTGCCATAGCAGGGGATAGTATATGTTGATATACTGTCACAGTAGGCATGTGTATGGGCATATAACGACAGTGACATGTCTAAGGTGGTCCTGCTGTGCAAGTATGCTTTGCATTATGGTATACTATGTAAAATATGTGTAATGTATAGTATTGTAGGTAGATATGTCGGATATGCTACACAGCATAACAGGCATATCATGCATACCAAAGGTATCATCTATTGGCATGTACAATGTACAATAACAGGATACATATGGCTTGTAGTCACAGGACATTGTAATAGCATGATAGCTAATCTAAATGGAAGGGCTACTCAAGTAACCATGCACAAAGGACATGTAATAGCTTCACAGGTTCATAGTGGGGTGCTATGCAGTCTGGCAAGTCTATGTGTAAGCACAACCACAGTGTTCACACCAGTGGCACCTCTCTAGGGTAGTGTCCTGTGAACAGCAGAGCCATGTGTTACCTGCACTTCTGCACAGTACAGCCACTGCAGTGATCCCGAGCGTACATGTGCCTCCCATCCACCAAGTGAGGTATCACATGAACAGTGCTGAGTGTCCCTGCGTGATGTACATTGGAATCATGTTGCAAAGCATGGTGAGTGTCCAGTTTGGGAATGTAACCCTCAAGCACATCCCACTCATCATTGCATGTGTGCACATATCCATGAGCATGTTGCTCACAGTGGCTTTTGCTTATGTCGCATATGTGGAGTATATCCATTAATATTGTTGTGAACATGGGCCCTGTCTGTTCAGCAGAGGTCACCCCTGAGTATGTAGTATGCAAATGTGTACAGACGTGGTGTCCATAGTTCAGCCGCATACTTTAACTGTCGGAGCTCAATAAACATCATGGTGTGTTAATGTTGTGGTATGTAAAACCATAGCTGTTTTGTAAGGTACACCCTAAACGGGGTGTTGTACCCTTGAATGTGTGTATTCGTCTGGAGTTCAGAGGTACAATGGGTGCCTATGTACCAGCTACACACCCAGTACAGATAAGTGCGGCCACATAGAAGGATATCCACGCCACAGTGGCAATATGGTTATCACAGGAATGGGTGCAACATACATGTGTACTACGAACATGTACAATGTGTCATGTATGTAGGGGACTACTGCCTATGTGATAGTCAGTGGGTGAATGGTGTAATGCAAAGGGGATGTTCATGCACCTTGTGTCATGCAGCTTGAGGCCATGATATTGATATCAGGTATCCATCACAGTGACACCCTTATGGATGGAGTCAGTATCAGCTGGTGGAGCAATCATGGCACTTTGTACACAGTGGTCTGTAAAGCTAGGAAGGGAAAGTCCCTCTGTGCTAGCCTGTACCCCAGGGAAGCATATACCAAACATGAGGGGCCCTATGACTGAGGACTGTGGTATGCCAAGTGTAACTGAAATACAGTAGGTGCTATGGTATGCTACCATCATTGTGTGTGTCCTGTCCATGAGCCACTTTGCATAACATCCTGAGACATAGGGTTCGATGTGCAGGTGGATGTGTATGTTGTCAATACCAGAATGGAGAACGGTGCTGAAAGGCAATGAGAGGACAATGTAGGCTGTGTGGACCCCCGTACCATCATCAACTACCCTGGTAACTGTATGAAAGGAGTCCACCTGGTGTAGGAGCCATGCTCTGGCCCTAACAAGTCCAACCTGGGTGGCATCAAAGGACCGGAGCCAAACAATGTCTCTGTGAATGATGTCCATGATGATGTGCCCCATAGCCATGCAGAACAGTCCAGTCAGGTGTGTAGGGCAATAGTCCCACTCGTGCATTGTGGCGCCACCTGTGTGGAGTGTGATAACTGTTGCTGTGTGCCATTCAGGGGCCACAATGTCTGATACAAGGCTATTACTGAATATGGTGGCCTAGTGGGAAGACATGTCGTTTAGAGGTTTGTGGACAGCACAGCCGTGGACTTTGGACAGTCACATTGGGCCAGTGTCCCAGGCCATATAGAGTGCAGGTTAGTACTGTGTAGGTGTGACCGCAGGGACACTGCAATGTTCCTGCATGGATTGTGGCCCTGTAGGGAGTGAGAGGGTGTAATGTTAGCAGTGAATCCATCTGCCAGCATGTTGCCAACATCACCTGGTTCTCTAATGTTCCTGAGTAACTGTTGTATGTCAGAGCAGATGTGGGTATTGCCATTGACTACTGACATGCCACCATAATGCCTTGTGGTACATCCTGGAATGTGTCGCAGTAATGTTTACGTAGCTAGTTTTGGAGTATGTGATGAGGGATCCCGTGGCCCTACTGAGGCTGACCAGTGAGCTACCCCATCCATGGGATTGTACACCACTGTGCAACAGCCTCCACCTGTTGTTGTAAATTATGTCCATGGAACTGGACCCCCAGAGTGGCGTCTGTTATCTGGTGGGTACCATCATGGCACTGTGTGGAATGGCATGATCCATGCAGTCATGTACGTGCTAATGAAGTGCACTGGGGTATGTGTCAGCGTTTGTATGTGCATTGTCCATCTGCACAGGTGTCATGATGTTAACTACTGCTGTCATAAGACATCTGTAGTAGGTGCTGTAGTACTCATGTACTGTGTATGCCATGAAGGGTGCGGTGCCAGGATGTGGCTAACAAGGGTGATTAGCATATGTCCAGAATCCACCAATGAGGGGATAACCCCAGGTGTGGCACACCAGTCACATGTTGGTAGTGTCCATGTCAAGGATATTGTTGGTCTTGGAGGTGGTGTGTATGGGTTGATCCAGCCGAGTGGAGGTTATGAATCACGGACAGTGTAGGCCTAATATGTCTGTATATGAGTGGCTATCCCAGTTAAGTGTTGGGTAGTGTCAGTCTCACATCAGTAGTATCTGTCTGAGCCCTACTGACCAGTACACCAACAAATGAGGTCTGGTAACCGTGGGGTATGTTGTTGAATCCGTAGCTTGTTACAATGTGAATAGCAGTTCTGGACACAGTTAGTTGCACGTGGAGCACCTCTGACGCATTGCTCTAAGTAAATAGCCAGGATGTGTGTACAACATAGTGGAATATGGGAACACCTCAGCCGTGGGTGTGCCGGTCCAGGTACATGCCTGAAAGGTATGGTCTGTGTATAACCTGTCATTGCAGGTGTGCTCTGCAGAGCCTAGAGGCAGGTCCCAGTCACTGCAGAGATATTGAAGTGGTGCATTTTAAGGAGTGCCTTGCCTGCGTGTGTCAGAGATAAAGATGTCAAGCATTGCGTCACATGACCCCATGTTTTGCTTGCCAGTTCCCATTCTCGTGGCGAATGTTATTTGAAACTGTGCAAGACAGGCAGTATAGAAGCAGCAAGAGCCTTACATGTGATCTGTACTTCCAGGGCTGACAGGTGCAGGTCATCTGTGCCAAAGCATCGTGTTGCTTGACCATGTCAGTCAAAGCAGACAGATACCAGATGCAACTGTTGAAGTGACACAGTCAGTCATTGTACAGTGGTATCAGGTCAGGATGAATGCATAATGCTCCCCAGGGCTTGGGCTACAAGACTGGTGAGCTATTGCATGTCCCTGCACACGTAGTCTGTGAAGTTGCATCTCAGGGCAGTCACACTAACATGGAGAATGACAGTCAGATTGTACCTGGTGAAGTGTGGCATGGGTGCATAGGTTATGTTGCAGAACCAGTTACCCGACAGCAAGATGTAAGTGACTATCGCCTTGTGTAGCCCACTGAGTGGAACAGCAATGTGACCGCCTACAGAGTCACCTATGACAGATGTGTTGTGTATGTTATAACACCCTATTGGCTGTATGTGATGGGCACACATGAGTCTGTGGGCTATAAGTTGTTGTTGCTGTGTTTGGTGATGGGGGCTGCCTTTGGTGCCTACACAGAGTATGGAGAGGTACTGCACATGTTGTCCTCGTATGTGTGGCCTGTGGTGGAGATCTTGTGAAACTATGTGATGAGTGGGGTGTGTAGCGAATGTTACACATCCCCACATGAGTGTCAGGTGCAGTCAGGGTTGGTGACAGCATTACCCCCAGCAGGGCTGCATATGTGCATCCCCCACAGGCTGTAGTGTCATATGTTGGGAGGTGAGCATTGAATGTGTACATGAGACAATTGCTCTATTGCCACATGTACACCATATTCATCATATAGACAGGCAATAGCACTGGTATGTGACAGTTGGACATGCCTGTATATACAACCATGTCTCACAAGATATGTGAGTTACGTGTGTACAACTGCTGTTGCACTGTAAGCAAGCTGGAAATGTAAGAACAGACAGTGTACCTGTGAGAAATAGTGTGGAATGGGTGCTATATTAATCAGTAGCTCATGACGTGCTCACAAGTTCTGAACAAGTGCTGAGCATGAACATACAATACAGATAGGGTGTTGGATAATATCAACCCAAAAGTGGTGTCGACAGTCATAATTGGTGGCACCGCACTATAACACTGCTGAGTATGGTCTGCAAGTCCATGAACCATTATCAATGTAGATGTTAGCATTACAGATGTACATGACAGTATGGATGTTTGACTACATATACCTTTGTATGTCACAAGAGTGTTCTACCAGTGGCCTGTTGACAGAATCACAACTAAAAATGGTGCCAGAGTGACATGTGCATATCACACTAGTGCCAGCTACAGTAAAACAGGGTTAATGTGTTGTACTTCACCATCATTGTAGCCCATACCACACAGACAAATGTCAGGCATCTGTGTATGTAAGGATGTGAATGGCTATGACCTATGAGCAATAGCTGTCTCAGTGTTGTGAACAACATACAGAATGGGCTGTATGGGTGAGGTGTGTGACATATGTGCACATTCTGATGGATGATATCAGCATTGTCACCGCTAGGTGAATATCCCTGTACCCATTAACTACCACCTAGGCTGTGGTTAACATTATGGACACTGCGTAAGGGATGGTGCTGTGCAGTACACCTCCCTGAGTTGGTGACGTCTCCAGGCTCCTTAGGTAGTCGTATGAGGTACCCATGTCAATTAAAGAGTGCCATCCATGAGCACGGAGATCATTGGACAGGCATACACAGTACTCAGGTGACCAATATTGGATCACATATCACCTTTAAGGGGTATTGGCCATGCGTGGATGGGTGATACCAGCCTTCACAATCCTCACCTCCACTATGCAGCATGCTGTCTACCTTGCATAAAGACATTTGCTACACTATGCTGTTGGACATGCTACATGTCCATATCCTGATCTGAAAGACATACGTCATGGGCAGCCACCATCCTACTACTAGTATTGCCACATGCTGGACAGATCCCTGCACCATACATGTGACATACTCCTGCCATACCATGCAACCCTGTCCATCAAAGCTGCACATGTCATCCCTGTCATACATGGTGTGATGGCCGCATGGTAGATGTAGTATCAACTGTCTGGATCAGTAACGTGGCACTGATGCACCTCGCGGTGGCATAATGATTGTCAGATACAGCTAGGAAACCTTGCCTGTACATGCTATAGTTGATAACCATCCCTGCGAATGACGTCCGACTAGCCATTGTCCCATGTCTATCACATGTGCAACACCGGCGATCCGTGGCAGGATGTTGAACAGCTGTACAGTGCCGTGTAGATATATATGGCAAAACACATGCATGTAAAGGTTTCCATGTGTATTTGTGCATTGTCACTGCTCAAGTCCATTAAGGCTGTGTATGTGTTGATATGTGACATATACACAGCATCAAGGTCAACAGCATTACTGTGGACACATCCAGGCATGTGCAGATAGGTAAGAACACCAGTGCAGGCAAAGAGACATGCCCACATCAAGACAGCATTCACATGGAGTATGAACAATGTAATGAGGTGACACACATATATGGTGATGATATCCAATACATAATGGGTGATACATGTGTGTGACACAGACATGTCAGTCATGCCAGTGTCATGATGATTTGCAAAGATAACTGTGCAGATGTACCAGATTTACTAGAAATGTATGTGCAGCAGTATCTCTGTACATCTCTGAAACTGTGATCTGTCACCATCATTATGTCTTGCAGATAATGCCTCGTACACGCCTGCCAGCGTACAGCCGCCAGGAGGATGATGTCCTCATCCCGTACCTCCATGAGAATGATGAGGTGTTGTTCAGCCATGTGCCACAGCATGCCCAGCAGCGGGACAACCTGTGGCAGGATCTTCACAGGAGGGTGAACGATGTGGGTGGCCATAACCGCACCTACCAGCAGGTGCGCAGACACTGCATGGACTTGATATGACATGCAAAACAGCGTGCCACTGCAATCACCAGGGAACAAGTTGGAACAGGTGGTGGGCCACCAACCCAGCCCCCACTCACACACACGAAGAGCTACTGGCCAGTCTGGGGACACCCTCAGAACAGCATCCACAAACACTAGCTGCCATCGTGGAGGTGGGTGTCTTCCAACCAATGAGCCTGGAGATGTCTGGTAAGTCAGTACTGCACATATGGCTATTATATCCCATTTAGTTGCATGTCTCACTGTACATTATGTAATGTAACAACATATGCAAGGTATGTGGACACACATGCTGCATACTACAGTATGCTACCCTGTGTATGCACACATGTGCATACTATATGCTATTGTACAGGCGACTGTGTTAACATGCACAGTGCACCCTGTGGCTGTCATACAGTCATGGATAATGTTCATACTGCTGTGTCACCTCTATACAGGTACCTCTGGCGTGCTGCACAGACATGAGTCCATTGCAGATGAGACTGTCATGAGTATCAGGCATGTTAAAGCATAGATCTATTTGCCATGTGGCCAGTTAACACTTGTACACTTGATGTTCATTCCAGTCACGATATACAGGTCGCATCAACCATCATTCACACAGGCCACCCATGTGCAATATATACAAACAAAATGATACACTGACATGAAACCACAGTATTTGTCATTGCTACATGTGTGGACAGCTGTGCATACAACAGTGGAGGTGTTCTACCATGTATGCATATGTACTATACATTGGAACGACACGTGTGGTATGCAAACAGTACCACACAGTGAGCTGTGTTATGGGCAGCCTACAGGAGTTACCATTGTGTTATATGCCACTGCAATGGGTGCACACATTGTGATGTGCCATCTGACATGCCCCAGACACGTAGTGTTTTGGCTGCAATATTGTCACACTATCCCATAACCCATACCCCACATACCAAACATACAACCCATTGTCTCCATATCCCTGTGGATGGTGACATATCTGACATCTATGGGTGTATGTCATATGGGCCAACACAGACATGTGTGATAGATGGCCATCACACACATTTGTCCAACACATGTGCACACATGGCCATGGGGGATGGCCAGAGACACATAGCCACACAGTAGATGTGATGTGTATACACCCTGTTTCACATTGTCCACACATGGTCCAATTATAGCCTTAGTTGACCAATTATACAGTTGATGTGGTACACTGGACATCCTAACAGCCTGTGCACAGCTACTGGAGGTGTCACTGATGTCTACCATATAAGATGTGTTGAACATCACGACTGTGTCATAGCATGACAGTAGTCACCTGTACAGCTTCCACATACATTGACACCACATCAGGGCACAGATACTGTACATTTCCCTTGCTGCTGTAGGACATCACCGTTACCTATGCACCTCGTGTGTGTGGTATCTCAATGTCACGTGGGAAATGGTGAATTGACAAGTCTGCTATGCGTGGACATGGTTTCCAGGCAGCTAAGACTCTGTAGTAGTTGTGCAGGGGTGTCGACTGTAGGTCCTCCAGTGACCTGTCACATGACACAGCATGGTTTGGTGTGTATACACCTCAGCATCGTGGGTCATAATCCACAGTTATGTCATGGGTATGCATGCAGTTATGGCTATGCAATGTGTACATATTATGCACTGTATAGCAATATAGATGCCTCATGATGCCATGTAATGGCACAGTGTCTGTACTTCACACTGTATAGCAATGTAGATGGATCACACTACCCTTCCATGCTCATGCACATTTGCTAAACATGCATTCTATCTGTAGGGCATACAGACAACACTGCAATGTGATGCCCATTATGACACTGTACATGTGTCAGGACACCATTGTGTTAGACATGTATGCATGTTAATGCACACGTCAACGGATTACATGTCAAGGTCACATCAGCCATGTGTACTGTTATCCTGTTCTTGTCCACATGGTGTATCACGGGGATGCATGTATACTACCATGATTGTGTGAACTGCATGGCTACTGATATGACACCTGCTTGCTGTAGTGTGCACCCCAGGGAGGTATGGTAACTAACACTATTAATGTCTGAGCTGCATGCCGTCTGCTGTATCTCAGGCATGCTGCATGTCGTCTGTCAAATCATATGCATGGTGTGTGTGTGTGTGTGTGTGTGTGTGTGTGTGTGTGTGTGTGTGTGTGTGTGTGTGTGTGTGTGTGTCTGTGTGTGTGTGTGTGTGTGTGTGTGTGTGTGTGTGTGTGTGTGTGTGTGTGTGTGTGTGTAAAACACTTGGTGCTGTAACCACTTCCCCTGAAATTCTGTGTGTGTGTGTGTGTGTGTGTGTGTGTGTGTGTGTGTGTGTGTGTGTGTGTGTGTGTGTGTGTGTGTGTGTGTGTGTGTGTGTGTGTGTGTGTGTGTGTGTGTGTGTTTGTCTGCGTCTATTGTAATTTAGTCTTTCTTTGCATTCACAGGTGATGTAGGTGCGTTACCCTCCTGCGGTCCATCTGATGTTAGTGTCCCCACAGATACCTGCAGTGATGAACATATGCATGAGGTACAGGCAGGGTTGTCAGGGGATGAATCTGTGCCAATCGTTGCCATCCCAGCTATGCCCCCCTCTTCCCCACACACAGTTCTGCTGCCAACACATACCGCATCACCAGTGGCCATACAGGAAGGACAGTCAGCGTCTGTTAGCATGGGACAGGAATGTGTGGTGGCTACAGAAGGTGTGTCTCCACACCATGGTGTCAGTGTAATGACAGCAGATGTGCCACAAAGGCATGCGGCTGGTGCTGCTCGTAGGAGGACCTCTGGCAAACATGCACCTGCAGGACAGAGCGCAGCAGCTGGTATCACCAGACGCATGTTCCAGACTGCAATGGTGGCACAGGCATGTGCTGAACGGCAGAACAGAGAAGGGCAGAGGCTGCAGAGGGCTGCTATCCATACCATAAATGACAACAACCAGGCATTGGCAAATGCTCAACAGCAGATTGCTGATGTTCTGGACAGGCGATTGGGTGACATGGTCAGAATCCTTGACCGTGGCATGGCAATCTGCGAGCGTGAGCTGCCTGTGCTGAAACATCTGGTAGGAGTGAGGCATAGGCCACGTGGACGTAGACCAGCTACACCACCTAGTGCAGGTCAACGTGAGTGTGCCACCTCACATGCCCGCTCCCATAGTGCCGGTAGCAGAAGCAGTGCAGCTGGTGCTGCGCTGTCCACACCAGGACACATGGACGTGGCCCTGGACGTTCCCAGCGGGGACATTGTTCCAGTGGACATGTGTCGTTGGACAGTTGCCAATCTGTACCTCTGCCTGTTAGTGCCCGTGCAACCCCTGGCAGGCACAGGTCATGTGGCCATGGCTGGACACAGTGAGCTGTACAACCTGGTCTGTACAATCTGGAGCTGTCAATAATACCCCTGTGTAGGCCTCACAAAAGGCAGAACTGTGTGCACACATACACGCACACAGCAAACACATCTGTAGGGCACCACAACACCCACATGCATACTGAACAGACATGTCCAATCATGTCACCGGCCCTTACACATACACATGATGTCATCCATTGGTGCAGCCTATGCCCCTGGCAAACATTATCAACCTGTCCATATGATGAAGCCTGTGCTGCATCCCTGTAATTCACACCATCGGTGCAGGGACATGCTCAAATGGTCTGATGCAAAGGGTGAACAGAATATTGAGAGAAATGTATATAACATTAGTTGTGTATGAATAGTGACAGAAGTGTATATTACATTAGTTGTGTACTGTTAACATGCACCAGACATACCATGTAGTACAGGTTTAGCATGCATTGTTATATGTTCACAGTATGTGTCTTGGTAACAAATGTAACAGCATGTTGATAATGATGCCCTGGTTCCCTCCTTATGGTCTACTTGCATGTGCCTACAGGTAGCAGTGTTTGCAGTCTCCCATGTGTAACTGTGGAGTACTCACAGGCACGTATGGCAATATCAGCATGCTATACGTAGCCTCAACCTGACTGTTGGGAAGACTAACATACCACAGATGTCCACACATATACTGATCCAGACGCATGTGGGCAGTTTAATAGGCTACAGTGGCTAGAGACGTGACATCCATACCAGGTCACATCACAGGTATGTTGACATAGTGCAGGGGTTGTACACAGCGGTCTGGCCGATGCTAATGTTAGAGGCCACCTGATAGCATGAGGCCTCACTGTGTAGCAGTCATACCCTGTCACATTACAGGAACATGCACACACTCTTGGGGTCAACAACACTGTAACACACACCCCATAGTGTTGAGGTGAGGACCCCTGCCTATGTGGTCATCACCATCACAGTACTGTGCATCCACACGACGCAACACAGGGGATGAACATGTACAGGTAGCCAGTACGGCTGAGACCTATGGCATCAACAGGGTAGTAAACTGCATCACCATGAGGGGTTAGGGATCCTGTGTGTTCTGTATGGTAGAATACACCCTCACTCCATGCACCAGACAGCCATACATACATACACACACACACACACACACACACACACACACACACACACACACACACACACACTGTGGAGACCACAAATGTCATACACATATGGATAGCTGATGTGTGTGATACACACACCACACCTGCCTATGTCATGCTTTCCACACTGCAGTATTTACAGATCTCTACAACAGTGTACAGGGGTGTGTAACAATTGGGATGTATTCCCCACCATATGTGGCATATATGGTCACACAAGCAAACACACATGGCAGTACTGTGAGTGATACACCTGCTATATGATGATACATCTGACAGACATGCAGCAGTATTGGCCGCATTATGTGTACCAATGCTATGTCTGGCAATTGTGCTGCTATAGGCACACGGGAGGACGTAAGTGTTACAGGTGTCAAGTGATGTACAGTAACACCTGACTGCTGTGTAGGTTTTATGTCTTCACCGTCAAGACAATAACATAGAGTACTGTTTGCACATGTAATGGTAGGATGGCGTGTGACACACCTGTGAGCCATCCCCGGCAAACATCCATCTACACAGTTGGATCACCACTTTATGTACACAAATCCATACTTACCGATGTACATCCTACCATACTGTCAGTATGTCACCATATACAGGTGTCAGTGATGGGGCTGCATTGCAACTGCATGTGGTAGTTAGGCACAGATGAGTTACTTACATCAGCTACTGCACATGCATGGTAGCTGCATGCACACTACAGATTTTACATGTGTGTTGATCCTACATGCCTGTCATGTAGCCATGTTTGTATACATTGCAATTGGTGGACATGTGTGTTGACATACATAACACATGGACTGTTGTATGATATGATGGGTGTCATGGGTAACTAGTACAGAGGGAATGTGTCCTCGGTCAACATTGCTACCTCATGTACTGTTAGCATTCAACAGCCATGGACCCACCTTCCATTTGCGTGTGTATGATTGCTGTAGCCACTTGTCTGCATGGAGGACAGCAAAAGCTATGCTATGTACATATGTGTTGTGTGTGTGGTCCATGCACATATCCACTGCAATTACATGTATGACATATCCAAACATGTGTGTTTGTTGGTGTACAGCAACAGTCATCTGTCACAACTGTGTAAGACCAGGGCCCCTTGTATGTGTAGAGCCAACCTGGAGATGTACAGTGGTATCATTGCAATGCATAACACATGATGGAACCCTGTTGGTACATGTGTAGTCTGCAGAGTTGCTGTCGACCTATTTACAGTCCACTGGTCATGAGTCACATGGTGTTTTGTTAATGTATGTCTCTGTATTGCTGGTCCAATGACATGGTGATGTCTGAGGGCTACATTGTAGACTGCGGTGTCTACCTCTGTGATCTGCACCTGAGACATCTGTGATAGCTCCTGAGTGTGTACTGGTCAATACATGTGAGTGGCCTTCATGTACATGGGGACAGTAATATCATACTGTGCCCTTCCGTGTTTAGAATCTGTGTGCATGCAAGATGGCTTTTTGCAACCGCCAAGTGTGTGAGCATGCCCAGTATGCCATTGTGTAGATGGACACACAGTACATTCCAAACTGCGCCCTTCCATGTTTAGAATCCATGTGCATGCAAGACGGCCCTTTGCAACTGCTAAGTGTGTGAGCATGCCCAGTACGCCACTGTGTAGATAGACGCACAGTACATTCCAAACTGCACCCTTCCATGTTTAGAATCCATGTGTATGCAAGATGGCCCTTTGCAACTGCTGTGTGAGCATGCCCAGTACGCCATTGTGTAGATGAACACACAGTACATTCCAAACTGCGCCCTTCCGTGTTTAGAATCTGTGTGCATGCAAGACGGCCCTTTGCAACTGCTACATGTGTGAGCATGCCCAGTACGCCATTGTGTAGATGGACACACAGTACATTCCAAATGGACGTGTGATACTAAGCATGTGGGCATGGTCAGTGACACCTTGTGTCAGTGATGTGCCTCTGTGTATGGGCATGGCCATTGACATCCTGTATAGCGATGGTGGTCATCTAGGCAACAGATGTCCATTTTCGACGTCACGATGGATGCCTACATTGAACACACTGGTTGACTGTCTTGAAGGGTGTACTGTCTGTGGTGCATCCCGTATCTATGTAGTGTTGTTGTAGTGCTCCATAGATATTTAGTTGCCCCGATCACACCACTGCCATGTGTTTGTCTACGTCTACCTTGGGACAGTAATATGCTTTCAGACTGCTCACTCTCTATACATTCCCTATTGGCATCCTTGCCTTTGCGGATGATGTCACCCACCTAGAAGTATGCCTCTGGGAGTGCTGTGTTCAGTAATCTTGGTAGCGCATTCTGTAAATGCATAATACTGTAGTGTGATAAGGTAGTTAGGTGTATGTTCGACTCCCAGCCCTGCTAAGTGTGTGCCTGTGTATGTGTGTGTGCGTGTGTGTGTGTGTGTGTGTGTGTGTGTGTGTGTGTGTGTATGTGTGTCCAGCTGCCTGGGGACACAGTAATGCTTTTAGACACCTCACACCACATACATTCCCTATCGGCGTCTTTGCCTTTGTGGATGATGTCACCCACCTAGAAGTATGCCTCTGGGAGTGCTGTGTTCAGTAACCTCAGTATCGTGTTCTGTAAATGTGTAATGCTGTAGTGTGATAAGGTAGTTAGGTGTATGTTCGACTCCCAGCCCTGCCAAGTGTGTGTGTGTGTGTGTGTGTGTGTGTGTGTGTGTGTGTGTGTGTGTGTGTGTGTGTGTGTGTGTTTTCAGCTGCCTGGGGACACAGTAATGCTTTTAGATGCCTCACACCACATGCATTCCATATTGGCGTCTTTGCCTTTGCGGATGATGTCACCCACCTAGAAGTATGCCTCTGGGTGGGCTGTGTTCAGTAATCTCGGTAGCACGTTCTGTAAATGCGTAATGCTGTAGTGTGATAAGGTAGTTAGGTGTATGTTCAACTCCCAGCCCTGCCAAGTGTGTGCCTCTGTGTGTTTGTGTGTGTGTGTGTGGGGGGGGTGTTTTCCGATGCATGACAACAGTACATTGCTTTTACACTAGTCACTCTCCATAGAATCTGTACGGCATCTTTGTCTTTGATGTTGATGTCAGCAAGCTAGACGTATGCCTGTGTGAATGCTGTGATCTAGTAATCATGGTAGCATGTTCTGTAAATGCGTAATGCTGTAGTTTGATAAGGTAGTTAGGTCTGTGTTCTAATCTCAACCCTGCCAAGTGTGTGTGTATGTGTGTGTGTGTGTGTGTGTGTGTGTGTGTGTGTGTGTGTGTGTGTGTGTGTATATATATATATATATATATATATATATATATATATATATATATATATATAGATAGATATGTATGTGGATATTAGCACTATTGGATGTGCTGCATTATCTGTATGTGATCACCTTGGATGTATCTAAATCTGCTATGGCTCTGTGATAGTGCACATACTGTGTGCTGTAGTGATCCTGGGTTATAGTTGTGTAGTGACCAGTTATTTTGTTGCTGGGTATTACAAGGGACATTGAAAACAATGATAGTACAGCAGCTTTAAACGGTCATGTGCACATCTCAGCAACAGTCAGCAGTGGTTGTTACATTGGAGGATGAGTATGGCTCATATAACTATGTATTAACTGACAATGCTATGCAAATCAGGTTAACATTACTGACTCCCGTTTATCCACAGGTTGTGATACAGATCCCAAGAATGTATGTGTATACATTGACAGGTGCAGGACTGGAATATTGTTAAATGCATGGAGGGGTGTCCATGGCCAGAAATGACGATCTGTACAGCCTGGCAGGTACAGTCTATGACTGTCCCACAACCTCCTGCATATGGCTGACACATGCTGAAACTGTGTACATGCAGACACACACACATAAACCAAACAGCTAGGGCTAACACATACACACACACACATTGCATCAACATTGGGCCATGCAAAAACTGTTGTCCCTCACACACACACATACATACATGTTGATTGGATGGCTCAATGACAGGCTCTGGAAAAGAAACAACATACCCTGTGCATATGATGACACTGTGCCACCTCCTGTAATGTGTAACATTGATGCAGGAACAGACTAACATGGTGCTGATGCACAGGGTGGCTTTCTAGCACTGTATTAATGTTAAAATGTTGTTAACACAATGTGTGATATCCTTCTAGGTGTATGTAAGCAGGCATGATGCATTACAGCTATGATCATCAATGTATTATAGTTTACAGCACTGTTACTTCTGAAGATTTATTATCCATCCATGTGCCATTTGACTGACATGTGTAGTATTGGCAGCATGTGTTTCAGAGTGTGCAGTACGTGTGTGATGTGTGTAGTACAGATTTTCATGTATTTATTTGTGAACATGGTGAAGGTGCACTGTCTGCATGTACATGTATAGTGGACACATTGGAATGGTGACATGCCCTGTATTACACACTAACACTTCATAGTTTCTATTGGTAGCCATTATAATACACATATTGTTGTACTTGTCTACACATGTGTGTATGATATGGTTTTACACGGTGCTGTGGATGATACTGTTACTATCTGTAATTGTTTTGCATTATGGTAGTAGACACGACCTCAACAGTCTGAATAACCAATTGCTATATGATATCTTCACAACTGACCCACACATGTAGGACACACAGTAGCATGTGGATCATTCATGTACTATACTATACCAGTAAGCACTGGTATTGACCACCACACATTGCTAGGACCATTACTGTTTGACATATAGCCATGTTAGTTACAAGCAAAGACAATAGGGATATTCCTGTCTACATCTGAAAATCCATACTGTGGCCTACAATGCATTCTGCACATGACACAGTTATTCTACACAAGGGTATCATACAGATAGATATGTGTTATCCAACCTATGCTGTACACCTATAAGGCTAAAATGAGTTAGACATCCACATTTACTGCACATACTATACCAACAATAACACATAGGTATTAGACCCCAATATGTATAATGGGTAATAATGTGTACATATAGATGAGTGCTATGTCATTTGTCCTTTGATATTTGCATTTACAATGGTATTTTGAAGTGCATCATTGTATCACATAAGCAATGAGAGGTCTGCATGCATATCCACCAAGGTGGTTGTACAACTATGATGAATGTCCATTATTGACAGACTTTGCTGTGTTTGAACTGTTCTGCAGTAGAACACATACATGAACAGTCACTCACACTATGTATATAAACTGTCATGTGTGTGTGACACAGATGACCTAGGCCACTGACAATTCTGGTACATGTAGTTGACAAGTGCTTTAATGCTCCACCAGATGTGTCCAGGCACCAGAACTGAGCAGCACAAACACATGCTAGATTACATTTTCTGTTTGTGTGTGTGCCTCATAATGGCATTCCTGTTCATGTGTGTGTGCATTTCTGATGTGTGTCATCAGCCACAGTTGAACTGCACATCCAGCATCCCCCACTAGGTGACCATGAGGGTTGTCCCCATTGCCAAATGTTTTGTACAGCTGTGTCAGATGCCACATATGGGAAGCATTGTAGCTTTCAGGGCAGCCAGCACACACATTCAGTATTATGGGCTGGCCATCACACACAAACCACCACTTGATAGAGGGGAAGCCCTTGTGGTTGATGTAGGCCCTACCACGCTCACTGGCTGGTGCTTTGATGCATATGTGCATACAGTGTATTGCACCCGCTACTCAGGGTATTCCACTATTGTGTGGAAAAGACACATATTGCTGCCCAATACCTCACGGGAATTGCGGATATATACATGATCACAGACATGTGCTGACATGGCATTCATGAAATGGTGCAGTACCCTGGATGCTGATGTTTGTGAAATCCACATCATATCCCCAGTTGATCTCTGGAAGGTACCTGTTGCTAGTATCCTTAGGGCAACACATACCTTGGTTTCCACTGGGATGGGTTCCCCTCTGTTGGTTCTGTGTGTGAGGCATGGCCTGCACAGCTCAACAATTTGCTGCAGGAGCTCTATGTCCACTCTATAGTGCTCCACTATCTCCAGCTCATGTAGCCCCTGGTAGGTTACCCTGTGCCTGCACACTCTTCTCCGTCTACTCACTGTGTGTTGCTGAGCAGCATTCACATTGGCACAACCCTCACCATGTTGCATATGTTGACGTATAATAGCAATGGCAGCCCCTAACATTATGTTGTCTCAGTTAAGCTTTTTCAGTTTTCACTTCTCTTAGTATACTACAGTGTTGCAGTGTGTCTGAGAAAAACATGGTGGAATGTTGTTTGTGGAGTTGTAAGCGCTGTGCTGTGCTGGCCTACTGTACTGGCTGTGTAATATGCTCAGTCTGATTTTTTCACCTGCTAGCTGTGGTAGTTCTCCTTGGTTAACTTACTGCTATTGCACTAAGAAGATAAAAAGAAACATTAGTTTCTATGTATTCTTTTTTAATATTTTGTCTAATGTTTATTAAGTTAATAGTTTTATGGAGTTAGTATAGACAAAGATGTATTGTTCATACGTTGAGGTAGGGCTGTTTGTTGTGTGTGGGTGTGTGTGTGTGTGTGTGTGTGTGTGTGTATATATATATATATATATATATATATATATATATATATATATATATATATATATATATACTTATATATATTTGCATATATTTGCACTTTTATATTACACTTTTATAGGGTAAGTTTTTATAAATGTTATGTTGTTTTAAATAGTTAATTGCAATTAAGCTTATAATTAAGTTATTGAGAAAGGTATATATACAACCTTTATTTCAAAATGGTTTTTGTCTGAAGAAGGAAAGATATTTATCTCTCCGAAAGCGCTTACAATAAATCTGTCTAAGTAGTTTTGGCGTTGGGTGTTTGCTCTTCGTACTTTGTTTTTTGTGTTTTTAACTTACTGCTATTTGTTTACCTTCCTTTTCACTGTCTGCTTCCACAGTGAGCAACGCCGCGCATAGGAGCACAGAAAAGTGCACATCCGCTTCCACGCGCGCACACAGGCTTATACATGCTTACAAACGCTTACACTGGCTTACACAACACTACACGGGCTTCAACAATCTTACACTAGCTTACTCATTCTTCAACGCACGCACACGGGCTGACATGTGTGCACACATGCTTACTCGGGCTTACAGGTGCACACAGGCACGAACACACTGTAAGCAGGTTTGCAAGAAACTTCAGTGATATCCATGGTGTACACCGTCAGTTTCCTGACTTTACCTAGGATAAATCATAACACGCCTCTTCCACTGATGAGTAACTGACAGCAAACATGTGACACACTGCTCCAATAAGATTACAGTGTTTTATACATACACACCCATGATGTCACCTATCTTCTACTTTGATAGTCCCCTTAACCTACTCTTACACTGTAGATGCTTGGCCCATATGGCATGACAAATTATGATTAACTATCCTCAGCCTCAATTGCATAGGATTGACTACTAATGCTTGGTTACATCTCTGAAAGAGCACTTCCACACATAGCAACCAGTACTCAGTAGCCATGTTGTCTTCAGCTTGCCATTCACCTGCATGGCGAACTAACTTTTAACTAAAATTACAATTTGTATGTATATTTAAAATATTTTTCTTGTTTTGAAAGCGCAGCGCGTTTTCGCGCCGCTGTGCTACGCTTAAACACCGGAGATCGGGGGAGGACAAATAGAGTTTTATTAATTTCCAATGGAAAAAGATGCCACTCGCCTTATATTTGGCCATTGGCATGCTTCTTCAACTAAATTCATCCTTTATTTGCAGCTGACATTGTTCCATTTAGCTACTTGCAGAACGTTACTCGGTTAACATCCGAGTACATTTGCGCACATAACTCTACTCTTGCACAGACAGCTTACTGTTTCATGTATCACAAATTTTACATCATTTGCATAGCTTTCACCTACAAATGGGGTAATTTGCATATCCTAACATTGTCCGTGCAACGTTCGTTTTAGGGGCTGTCTTACACGCCCCTACAGGATATTGCTGAATAGCTCGGCAGACATCTTGCCTTGCTCTACTCTTACTCTACTCGTACACGCCGGCCAATGCTTCATGAAACCTGGCCTAAGCTTTGCTGTGTGTTAATATGTCTATTTGTGGAGTATGCATGGCTGTGGGTATGTTTTGACCTGCTACGTCTGACATTTCTACAGAGCAACTCCCACTTTCATCATTTGTAGAGGTGACAGCCCTATAGGAACTATATATACAGCTGTGACATTTGACAAGTCAACACATACCTGCGGTCAGAACTAAACTGACTACTTCAGCGCTTTTCATACCTTCAGATTTTTCTTGTAGTATTATAGTCAATAATACTGTTTCCTATAACATGTATCTGTTTCTGATACAAGATATATCATTTTATTACACCACTACACACAATATATGAAGAAATCACAGGCCAGATGCCATTACATTCCTTTTGCAGGACACACCCGCCCAGAGTGTTGTGTTCCTCACAAAAGCTAACAGGTGCTAATCAGAACATATTATGCTATCATCTACCTTATGTGTTCGCCGGTATTTGCGCTTTCCGTCAGTGGCAGAACTCACATGCGAGTGTGGGAGACTGAACACTGTATCAGAGACACTGCATAACACCCTGAGGGACACATTTATTTTGTTTCTATTAACCTTCCACATTGACTATCACAGGGCATACATATTCATTCACATTTATCAAGGTACATGCTTTTGACTTATACATGTTTTGTCATTTGTCAACACGTCTTTCTTCACACCTGTCCACCTAATATCACTAGTTCTGTACATTTATTTAGGACAGGGTTACCTTCATACCTCTCAACTGTACACATTTTGGGTAAATGTCCCGAACTTAGGCTTATAATTTTGTTCCTTTTTTCATAATATTGTGCCTTTCTGGTAAATTAGTGGCAAGTCATTAAGGACTGTGAAGTTAGAAAATAATGACAGACATTAGTATTTTATAATTAATAACCCTCAAAACATTTATACTTATGAATAATCCATTATTCTATCAACATTCTAACTTTGTAAGAGGAATATTTAAACTATTCCCTATTTGTACTTATTTTAAAATGCCTTTGTCCAGATGTCTTATTCTGAAAGGTTGAGAGGTATGGTTACCATCTTAGTCATACGCATGTATGTCCATGATAATCACTTACAAGACACTGATATAAGTCCCTACGTCTTCCCCCAATGGTTTACACAATATCCAATAGATGGGTTCTTCATTTTTGGAAGATATAGGCGTGTGCTATACCCACATAGGAATATTATTCACTCCCATGGGGTGGACCTAATAAATCTGTGCCAACCAACACCTAGGCACCTAGGCCCATTATTGCATACCCATGATTCCCATACCTGATACCCGTCCACAGTAGTCATAAGACATATTTAACGTGAGCGATAATAATGTATGAAGACACTTTTAAGCACTATCCACTCTCCGCATATCAGGAGATATGTCATACATTCTGTCAACCCATGTGTTATTACACTTGCACAATCTACTGTTGCATGTACAGCTATATTGTAGTTGTGGATGACACTTCTTTGCAGCAATCATTACAGGACGGTGCTTGTAAAGAATCACAATTTTTGGGGTCCTGCAAAGGACACCTATATCCATGTTTAAAGAGTAGAACTTGCAGATCTGGCACACTGGTACTTTCCGGGCAATGGTTTGGAAAGCAGCAGTGTATTTACCTTTACTGCATGTCTGTATGCCTGTCCATAATAGCTATGATGTATCCTATTCATGTACATGTGTTATATCTACAAGGTCATATGTTTATATATTTGTTATGTATATATCAATTAATGTTGTATGTGTGTGTATACATATATATATATATATATATATATATATATATATATATATATATATATATGTCTGTACATTCTTTATTTCATATATTTATTTAGTTTAAGTCTGTGGATATACATCTATACACAAATATATATATCCATATATAGATATATAACTAACGTGTAGAAAACAGCATTAATTTGCTATGCTGTGAGCGGATTACACACGCACAGGCGCACTTGCATTTCCTTATTGTGGGTTACGCTGAGAGGCATGCATATCCTTATTGTGGGTTACATATGTTTACTAAGTCTTTGTGCTTATGTGGGCTTTATTGATTGTGACAGTACCAGTAAAATATCTGTAATCCGGTTAATGGACATATGCAAAACACATGTTCACCTTTACATATTTAAATGTCTTTACAGCACAGACGCATTCATTACACTTTAAAATTATATGTGCTGTAGTCGTAGTTGAACCGGGACTGCATTCACGTTGGCCGGATGCTGTAACCACTATACTATTGGTGTTCTGACTCATTTATATGCATACCCATAGTACATAGCTACATTAACATACACCTCACCGCTTCAATTACAATACAGGCATCCATTCTCCTGCTGGGAAAAATGCGGTACTACATATTACACATTCCCTATTCCCTACTGCTCTGTACCCAAGCTGCATATTTAATAAATCTAAGGATATTCAGAACTCCAAGGCTTATAGTCCTGGCACATACAAGTCTTTGATTGTCAGGGTGTGCATGTGTTGATCTGGGTTTAGGCTTGTCCGCCTGGTGAACAGAACTGCCCTGACCAGACAAAGCACATGGACAGAGTTTGTCCATTTTATACATTTTTACCTGTGTTTACAGACACAGGTGTTTGGGCACCTGTCAGCAGTTTATTATGTTGGCAATACATAATATGGGTGGGGGTGGTTACAATACATAATCCACGGTGAGTGGTGTTCCCATTCACATTTCACTACTTCCTGCATTCATTCATACGAGGATTATTATTTTGGGCATGAATTAACTACAGCTATGCAGTAGTACAGTAAACAAATGTGAAGGTTTGTTACTGTAAATATGTACGGACCTCTGTAATACACAGGGACTACACCACATCCTTCACAAAATTCATGCTAATGTACATACTATTATTCTGTCAACTTTCGAAGTTTGTGAGAGCAATATTTACATCTGTCCCTATTTGTCCACCCATCATTTTAGGCTTTGTCCAGATTTTGTTGCTGTAATAGGTTGAGAGGTGTGGTGTCAGTATGTGATTGAGTAGAAAATAGTCTGTCGATAATTCATGTGGGGAGACCTGCATGATGGACAGGTGTTCCATCCTGCGTAGTATGTTATGCATGTCCATCTAGAAACTGAACAGTACCGTGACTACACATCTACACATACAACTTTTGCCCAGATGTGTACAGTACTAGACATCGTGGTGTGTAAACAACTCTGATGTTTAAACAGGTTACTTATCTCACGCGGGATGTACACAAATTTTGCCAAAACATGAACTCGCGGGCTTTTGGATTTACGAAAATGTGATGGGATGTTTACAAACGTGGGATACATAGTTTACAATCCTGACACTGCCTAGGGTGATACTTCCTACTACATATGGGTAATACTCGCTATGTGTAGGTGTATGGCTGGATTTGGTGGACACTCGGACATGGGTGCGTGTTGTGTGCTATACAGGGGATGTTGGGTATTGCATTATGCATGCATGGGTTCTGCATTTGAATGTCCCGGTTCCGCATATACCATCCTATGTGTATGTGCCGGTTACGTTCCTGTTCATGTGTATAGCACATTTTAATATTCATATGTTTGTGTGATTTTGGTATACAATATGGACTGTCAGGTTACTTTACGATTGTTATATGTTTGTTCTTTGTGTTTCTTTCTGATTCACGTTGGATTGGCACATTTTCCATTGGGCAATGTGGGGTAGTTGTAGTATTACTACGTGACTTTGCAGTATAGCATATACCACGGACAGTGCATGGGACAGAACTTCACTTCTTTGACAATAGTACAGGTTATTTGTTTAGCATTTAAGCTGCTTACACCATTTCATTTAGGATGTAGGTGTTTAAAATACGACATCACTGACTTATGCATGTATCACTAATAAGTTAGGGAATATATTTTGTCATGATATCTCAGGCCAATTATCATTTGTTTTGTTGTTGTCAGCAGGACAACACTGGCCACAGACGGACTGTCTGTCGCACAGAGGTGCGGGTGGTAACCCTCACTTCGCACACTGCTCCATCATACACCTCCAGTTTGGTCTATTGTGCATCTGACACAGTCTCACCTTTAGGGATTATTACAGTTTGCATACACCCACACACATATTACAGACACTTCCATCCATCTCTTGTTTGGTTGCTGTCTCATGGCATGGTCAAGGGAACACATTGCATAAAGTACATATGTCAGGTAACTGTATGGTTGTGGGGACTACTGTGGCATTTTCAAATTTAAACATGGCTGCACAACACGCACATAGGTACACACACAAGACTTATCTTTCATGACATGTAATGTCCACCTGGGTGATTCCTGTTGTACCTTCACACATGTGGACAAGAACGGCTTGGACCGCATATGTCCGGAGTTTGCTAACATGCTATGGACATTGTTAGTGTTGCCACCTTTTCATGTGGCCGGGATGGCATATCTTACGGACAGTACTCAGATTGTATGAAAGAACACATATCCACAGACTGTACTACGGATGCTGCTGTCATTTTATGCATACATGTTGGCTTACTTTTGCGGCAGTTTATATGCTCCGTCTGTTTCATTTCCTTGTTTATATTTGTTGTTATATGTCATGTCCAGTACGGACATTTGTTGTATGTGATTATTATGCAATGTAGGACTAATTATATTATATGGTCGCAGGGTACTTTACACTTGTGATGTTTTGCTATGGCCACAACTGCCCAGCTGTGTACTATCACTACCAATGTGGGACTGCTGGTGACCCTGCCCATGGTGCTTGTAGTGTGTATTGGCAGTGCGCTGACATGATGCGCTTCACTTCCACTGGGTATAACTACTTACAGTGCAGTACATTATGGACACATGATTTTAAATATCATTTGTTCCAAGAATGGAAACACCATATTGTGTTGCGTGCATTTATGTTTGATTCTCAATTTTGTGTGGCCAGGAACTGTCTTGCATGCTTTGCATACATTTCATTATCCACAGACACTGATAGGTGCGATTACTATTGCAGGCAGACTATAATATTTAGCAGTTTAGGTTGCTCATCGACAGCCGACATTGACACGCCACCGGGCGCAACTTAGAAATGCCCCATGCACTCTCGCACGTTTCCTATGCACGTGGATGTGGTGGCAGCACGCCTTCATTAATATACATATGGCGCTACTACACCATATATACGCCACACGGCCAGCACAAGCCTTACGCCAGCCTTGCGCCGAGCTTCATGAATCCCAGGGAGAGCATCTTACAGAGATCCAAACCGAAATTTCTGCACTAGAAATGCTGACTACCAACAAGCCAAAAAAAAAAAGACTGAAAACACAGGAGAAGAGTACATTTCAAAAGTTGCTCTTCTCCTTAAAACTTCTTTTTACTGGGGGGACCCCCACACTTATTTATACCAACACCAAGATCACCGTATGTCAGAGAAAAGAGAATGTTCCAAGAAATGGTTTCTCATACTTAGTACATGTAAGTGCAATCTTTCAGGCATTCATTGTCCGTATTATGGGACTCATTCTAGCAGGTCTCAACATTTTAGATGTTTACACTCTTACAGTATGGTGAAAAGGGAATACAGACGTAATTGCAAAGGAAAATGAGAAGTGTAATATAATGACTGCACCTGAAACTGAGCATGTAGAGTTTAAATTAGTGGTTACAGCCATATACAAGTAATTTTTATGACAGAGGATGTAAGGGCAGTATTCTTGCAGCTATCCTCTTGTTCATCCATCTGTGAGCTGCACATTTGTCTGGGATAATTCCAGATGAGAAACACAAAACTAAGATTTCAGACAGTAGTTAACAAAACACTAAAACAAAAGACAGCACTGGAAAACAGTATTTCATGCACCAGACATGCATTATTTGATCAGGATGGACAAACTGCGATATTGCTTAAGGTAGATAGCTACAGTAGGAGGGGCAAAATGAAAGGAAGGTGGGGTAAGCAATATGCAGGAGAAAGGCCAGTGCAACTGTACACATAAAGTGTGCAACAGCAAATTATGGCAGAGAAGAGAGGATAGCAGAGAAGCCTGAGGCAAACACAGTCAGGAGTGCGGAAGGTAACAGCATTGGGAAGAAATGCAGATACAAATGCAGCAGAGCCTTGAACATTCTATAGAATTTATGCTGCAAAATGTCCATGTTTCTAAGTATAGTGCAACGGACAGCAATTGCTGCTGGAGTTCTGCTTCCATTCATTGAATATGGCGTACTCCCAGATTTTAATGCCTCAACCTCTGCATTAGTAGTTAGAACGTTTTAACTTATAAAGGTTGCGCATTCAGGTTACTAGCATCTAAAAGTCAGCATTAGTGCAGGAGCTACTTAGAGCTAAGATGTGTGCCAATCTTTTATTATGCACCCTATTGGCAAGCTACAATGATTGCATTGTATTCCTCATTAACATACAGACAGCATGCTATGAATAATTGTTACTAGTTGTATTATGTACACTCAGGACAATCAGTGAGAGTAGAAAAGCAGATCATCTTTTCCACAAGAAGCTGGGACCTCAGAGTTGATTATTTTTAGAAAGTGGTGAAAAGGCTGAAGCTTCCCCGCAAGGGTGATACTACAGATGCAACCAAATAGAGATTATAAACAGTTTAAAGAAATTATCCATGCAAGCAAAAAAAAAAAAAAAACAGCAACTGTTTAAAAGAGCATGATTAATGATTGTTAACCCTCTCAGTATGTTGCATATGTGCAAAGATGCACTGTTGGTATATGATATCATGCTAGGGACATCTTGAACTCTGTAATAGTAATAAGATATTCTAAGGGTTTTAGTATGGATTGCAGAATGGCGAAACTGCAAGTATCAGAAACATTGAAGAACAATGCCCAAAATACAGAAAAATAACATTTAGCTTTCAACACGTACTTTATATTCTGTATACTGTGCTATCGTCTGTGATACTTAATTGATAACAACCTCTTCTCCAATGCTCAGCACAGCTTCAGGCCACACTACAACTCCCCTTAATTTCACCCATCATATCCATCTTCATGGGGGGCTCTGGGAACTTTGTTTCCTCTCTATTGATTGACTTATCTAAAGCATCTGACACTGTATGCTATCAGAGTCTACTCCATAGACTATCCTCACTAGGCCTTAACAACTCCCCCTCTCCTGGTTCCATAGCTACATTCAAAAAGCATACAGGCAGTAAAACGGCAGGAAGAACAATCACTGTTCCTGCCCAACTCAGTGGAAGGGCCATAAGGCTCAATTTTGAGCCCCCTGCTCTTTAACACTTTTATTAATGTCCTCTTCCCTGCTACTAATGATGCAAATGTCATTCAATATGCTGATGATGCTACACACACTTCAGGAAAAGACTCCAAATGAATACATTTTTTTGTTTAGAAATCTGTTTTAGCTATTCTCACTTCCTGCTGAAAGCTAAGAAAACCAAGTTATTGCTTTTCACATATGTCATATACAAATAACTTTTCAGTCTCCTCATCAAACAACACGATCATCGAACTTGTATCCCAAGCAAAGCCACTTGGGTCATTATAGATAACCACATAAAGTCTGATATTCAAGTACAACAAACTATCAAGAAATTGCATAGAAAAGTTGGACTACTAAATCATATCAAACACTTTTTAACTAAAAATGCCAAAAAAAACCCAATAGCCTCTGCATATCTATCTATCTATCTATCTATCTATCTATCTATCTATCTATCTATCTATCTATCTATCTATCTATAGGTTCATAGGTTCATACTAGGCTATCTGCCCTAGGGCATTTATAAGCCTAGCCAGAATGTGTTTGGCTTTCGCCACCCATTTTAAATTTATTTTGCTGTGCCCTTTTTTTGAGGTTAGTATACTGTGCCTCTGTCTAACAGTGACACAGAAGTCATACCCGGGGTAAACCTATGATCTCCCATCCACTCATCAAGATTCCTCTTGAAGAGAGTCAATGAGGGACTCTGCCTAACCTGGACTGGGATTTTATTCCAGAGTGAAGGGAGCCTCTGGGTTATGAATCTGTCCCTCCAGCATGTCCTATTTATTTCAGTGCTGAGGTTCAAGTCTCGGCGTGGAGCTCGATAGGATTTGGATTTTCTGAGGTGCAGCATGTCCATTAATTCGGGTTGGACATGGCTTTATACGTCAGGCACAGATTGCCTCTGAACAGGCGGTATGCCACTGAGTAGAGCTGGAGTTTCTTTAACCGGGCAGCATATGGCATCTGTTTGAGCCCTTTGATCCTCTTGGTGAGGTACTTTTGGGGTCTTTCCAGTTGCTGCAGGTGTCTGGTAAGGTACACCCTAAAGGGGCATTGTACTCAATTATGGGCCTGATGAGGGATGAGTAAAGAGGCACGATGACCTCCCCTGATCTAGATGTGAATCCCTTCATGATTAGGTGGGCTATATAAAATGTTTTTCTAACCACTTTGGCCACGTGGTTGTCAAATGAGAGATTGCTATCAACTTGGGTCCCCAGGTCCCTAATTACTTCTTCTGTACTTAATGGATTACCACCTATGTGGTAATTTGTGGGCACTTTGTTTTTGGCAAAGGGGATGACTATACACTTTTTGGTGTTTAGCTTGAGGCCATGGCTCTGGCACCAGTTGTCTGTTTCTATGAGGCCCTTTTGGAGGATGCTTGTGTCGGCTGGAGAGTCGATTATGGCGCCCAGTTTGCAGTCATCTGCGAACTTGGTCAGCCACAGTCCTTCCGTGTTGGCCTGTACCTCCGAGAAATATATACTGAACAGGAGAGGTCCCAGGACTGAGCTTTGTGGGACGCCACTTGTAACTGGTTTGGAGTCTGACATGGCTCCAGCAATTCTAACCATGTGGGTTCTGTCCTTGAGCCAGTTTGCAACCCATCTAGTGGCATAGGGGTTTATATTTAAGCTGGTGAGCTTATCTATAATGCCCGAGTGGGGTATTGTATCGAAGGCTTTTGCGAGGTCCAGGTAGGCTGTGTGGACCAGCTTCCCCTCGTCAATGGCCTTGGTGACTGTTTCAAAGAAATCAACCAGGTTTAAGAGGCAGGATCTGCCCTTAACAAAGCCGAACTGGGTAGGATCCAGTGTCTGTAGGTCCCCAATATCTTTATTTATGAGGTCCATGATTATCCTTTCCATAGCTTTGCAGACCAAGCTAGTCAGGCTTATGGGGCGATAGTTTCCAGGATCCGTTGAGGCACCACCTTTGTGGAGAGGGACCACAGTTGCTGTATGCCACTCTTTGGGTACATATCCTATAGTAAGGCTGAGACTGAACAGTAGTTTTATGTTTGGGTTTAGCTCTTCTTGGAGTTCATGTAGGACGCAGCCCAGGACACCGTCTGGTCCCATTGATGCTGTGTTTTTTGCTTTGGAGAGGGCGGCTCTTACCTGAGCATCCAAGATGTCAGGGGGGCAGCACTCTGCTGGAATAGATATTTGCCCTTTTGGTGGGGAGGGGGGGGAGTTTGCGCTGAACCTGTCAGCTAGGATGTTGGCAATGTCTGTGGGTTTGGTGTATTTTTTGTCATTTTGGACTAATTCTGAGCATATCTGGGAATTACCACCCAGGTTCCTAACATAACTAAAGAAAGCCTTGTGATTATCCTTAGTGTCCTGTGCAATTTTTCTCTCGAAGCTGGCCTTAGACGATTTTATGAGTGCCCGTAGTTTTTTGCTAATACTGATCAGAGATGCCTTCCCTTTTTGGAATTTTGCTCTATCATTTAGTAGCTTCCTCCTTCTATTGTATAGCTTGTTTATGGCTGGGGTCCACCAGACAGGATGTCTGCCTTTGGAGGATTGGGTCTTGGTTTTATTTGGGATCGCATGATCCATGCATTCCTGAAGGTGTTCATAGAATGCGTTTATAAAGGATTCTGCGGTCTGGGCCATATTTTCCACAGGCCCGGGGCTTTGAAGGATTCCACCTCAGTTTTGAGGAGTGTGAAATTTGCTTTAGAGAAGTTTTTCACTGTGGTTTTCTGGGCAGGGGTGGTGTCGGGATGTGAACATCCAGTGAGATTAGTTTATGGTCTGATCTTACCAGTGAGGGATACACTTTTGGTCTGGAGCATAGAGTCCCCATGTTGGTGATGATCAGGTCCAGTATGTTTTCCCCTCTTGTGGGAGTGGTAACAAGTTGTTCCATAGCATTTGAGTTTATAAATTCTAGGAACCTTTGGGCTAGGGTGTTGGAGCTAGAGTAATGCTCCCAGTCTATGTTTGGGTAGTTGAAGTCACCCAATATAATGGTGTTTGGGGAGACCTTCATATTTTCCAGTGTTCTCATGAAGGCCGAGTGGGGTTCCTGGGTTAGGGAGGGTGCTCTGTAGCAGGCTATAAACTGGAAGGCAGTTTTACCCACTGTTAGTTGCACATGGATAGTCTCTGATGCTTCGTGCTGTGCCACCAACCTGGAGGTGTGGGTATATTTGTGAATATTGATACTCCCCCTCCTTTTGTGGGTCGGTCCAAGTTTTGGGGCCGAAAAGCATGGTATGAGGTATAACCTGGTAGTGCTGGGGTGCTCTCGGGAGCCTTGAACTAGGTTTCTGTTACTGCACAGATATCGATTTTCTCCATGCTAAGGAGAGTTTCGAGTGCGTGCATCTTGAGGTTTAGACTTCTGGCATTGAGTAGCATTACTCTTAGTTTCTTATCCCTTGTGATACCTATGGAGGTGGGTTTGTTTTTTGAGCCTTGCCTAAAAAAGGCACTATGGGGGTAGCAAGAGCCTTTGCCAATATCCAAAAGCCCAGGGTGACAGGTGCAGGCCGTCCCTAGCGAAGCATCGTGGCTTGTCGAGCATGTCATCCCAGGCTGACAGGCATTGGATCCCCTTTGAATGACACCAATAATTAAGCCAATTGTTGAAATTGATCATCTTGTCTTCATATTGTGGCATCATTCTTGGTGAGGGTAAGATGCTACTCAAGGTCAGGGTCATGCCGGCCTGGGCCACATGCTCAGAGAGCTCCTCTATGTCTCTTTTCATGTATTCCAGGGAGGTACGTCTCAGGTCATTCACACCAGCATGGACAATGACTGAGTAATATTTGTACTTACCTTGGAGTGACCCGAGTGCTTGTGTTATGTGGCGGATCCTAGCACCCGACAGGCAGCTCACCGTGACCTTCTCCTTGTTCAGCCTGATGAGTGGGACGTCAGTGTGCCTGATGATAGAGTCACCTATTACAAGTGTATCAGGTGTGTTGTTTAGCCTTAAGGGCTGTGACTGTTCAGCACACTGGCTTTGTGAGCTATGTGTTGCACGTGTTTTGTTTTGCGGTATAGATTGCTTGGGTGTCTGCTTTGGATGTCTCTGCTGCTTAGGCAGATTTTTATTTAGAGCCTCTGAGTATGTTTTTGTGTGTTTATGTGTTTGGTCTGCTGTCGTGGTAGGTCTATGTGAGACTGGAATTGTACTGAGTGTGGTTTCCTTCTCCTCCTGACTGGTTACGCCAGTACTGAGTTGAGAGAGCTTAGCCTCCAGTTTGGCTATATGGATGCATCTCTCACATGTGTTGGAATTTATTGGGAGGAGGAGAGAGTTGTCTGTGTACATGAGGCAGTTGTAACATTGCCTCAAGATTCCCAGATTCACCAGCTGGACTGGAGAGAAGATTGACAACTGACCTTTGGACATGCTAGAATAGTATTGGGAATTCCTTTATAATTGAAAAAAAAGGGCCAATGGGGAACAAGGTACTCTAGAGGACTTTGTGAGAGTGTAGTGCTTTTATTTTTTTAGTGCTGACTTATATAATTGCTTTAGTGAGCAAGTGCCTTTAGTGAGCAAGTGCCAGGTAACTTAAATGCAATGTGTTACAGGTAACTTAAATGCAAAATGACAAACAGTAACTTTCTTTTAAGTGAAACAAGGAAATGAGTACAGTAAGCAATGCAGATATCACTAGGGATCCACAGAAGTGCTGAAAAGCCGCGTTTTAGGTGGTATTAGAGTTTCAGGGAAATAACAAGCAAACAAACAACACGCATACAAACAGAGCTAGATTCAGCAGGCCTGGATCTAGTCTATGCTACAGCAAACAAGGTGTACCATTTTCAGTAAGAAACAGTTGAAATATGCAGGCACTATAAGCCTTTAACCAGAAATTCCCAGCTCAGAAGGGCAGAGTCCAGCCTCTCCTCCCACAAGAGTGCAGACCACGAACCTTCTTAATGTAAAATAACTGGCCTGAAGCCCAAGTGCTTAAACCAGAACTAATACACTTTTAGAATAACAGACACTGAGCCCTCCATCAGCAGTTCCCAACTTAGAAGGATGTAAGCCACCTGTCCTGCCACCACAGTGCAGGCCACAAACCTTCCTAATGTAAAACAACTGGTCTGAAGCCCAAGTGCTTAATCCAAAAGACTTAGAATGAAAGCTACACTTTAATCAAGTTACTACCAAGCAGTAATAAATACAATTGAATACTTTGAAGAATGCCTGGATTAGTGCTGAAGTTTTACAAACAAAGCTAGATTCAGTAGGCCTGGATCTAGTCTACGCTACAGCAAACAAGGTGTACCAATTTCAGTAAGAAGCATTTCAAATATGCAGGCACTATAAGCCTTTAACCAGAAATTCCCAGCTCAGAAGGGCAGAGTCCAGCCTCTCCTCCCATAAGAGTGCAGACCACGAACCCTTTTAATGTAAAATAACTGGCCTGAAGCCCAAGTGCTTAAACCAGAATTAATACACTTTTAGAATAACTGACACTGAGCCCTCAATCAGCAGTTCCCAACTTAGAAGGATGTAAGCTACCTGTCCTGCCACTACAGTGCAAACCACAAACCTTCTTAATGTAAAACAACTGGTCTGAAGCCCAAGTGCTTAAACTAAAAGGCTTAGAATGAGTTGCACCAAGAAGTAATAAATACAACTGAATACGTTTAAAATGACGCAAAAGCAAAATAAATTAGGAAGAAACACAAATACAGTAAAAGCAGATAATTTTTTTTTTTTTTCAGAAAAGTAGCAAAAACAGTAGTAAAAACAATTCACATGCAGTGCAAGCTGGCACACTTGAGTATGTAGCAATATTAGTCCACACACAGTTTGAAAAAATGTAATTAAATTGAAAAGGACTAAAAGCAAGTGCAGAAAGGGTTTATTAGGTAGAATGCGGAAAAGAGATGGGACTGGATGGAGTGTCCTAGATCAAATTTACAGTGGGTCGGGCACTGCAAAAGCCACCAAATTTAAACTACAACCAAGAACAGGGAGGGGTGGGAAGACAGTTTCAACAGAGCTAGATCTGAGGAATCAGTCCAAATTATAAAACCACAAAAAATGCAGAAAATATACTTAAATCAGCTTATGTCCAGTTGATGTATGCAGACAAATCTCAGTAGCAAGCAACTCGATTTAAAATGATTACAAGAAATGTAACCAACACAGGTTTTAATGTTATCAGAAACCCCCCAAGCTAATTAACACTTAAAGGAATTTCAAAGCAGTCTGACAACTAGTGCAGAGCTTCAGAGACACACACAAGACAGTTTCAACAGAGCTAGATCTGAGGAATCAGTCCAAATTATAAAACCACAAAAAATGCAGAAAATATACTTCAGCTTATGTCCAGTTGATGTATGAAGACAAATCTCAGTAGCAATCAACTCGATTTAAAATGATTACAAGAAATGTAACCAACACAGGTTTTAATGTTATCAGAAACCCCCCAAGCTAATTAACACTTAAAGGAATTTCAAAGCAGTCTAACAACTAGTGCAGAGCTTCAGAGACACACACAAGACAGTTTCAACAGAGCTAGATCTGAGGAATCAGTCCAAATTATAAAACCACAAAAAATGCAGAAAATATACTTAAATCAGCTTATGTCCAGTTGATGTATGCAGACAAATCTCAGTAGCAAGCAACTCGATTTAAAATGATTACAAGAAATGTAACCAACACAGGTTTTAATGTTATCAGAAACCCCCAAGCTAATTAACACTTAAAGGAATTTCAAAGCAGTCTGACAACTAGTGCAGAGCTTCAGAGACACACACAAGACAGTTTCAACAGAGCTAGATCTGAGGAATCAGTCCAAATTATAAAACCACAAAAAATGCAGAAAATATACTTAAATCAGCTTATGTCCAGTTGATGTATGCAGACAAATCTCAGTAGCAAGCAACTCGATTTAAAATGATTACAAGAAATGTAACCAACACAGGTTTTAATGTTATCAGAAACCCCCCAAGCTAATTAACACTTAAAGGAATTTCAAAGCAGTCTGACAACTAGTGCAGAGCTTCAGAGACACACACAAGACAGTTTCAACAGAGCTAGATCTGAGGAATCAGTCCAAATTATAAAACCACAAAAAAATGCAGAAAATATACTTAAATCAGCTTATGTCCAGTTGATGTATGCAGACAAATCTCAGTAGCAAGCAACTCGATTTAAAATCTGTCTTTCTATCCATTTATTTTTGTTTACAAGGGTAGCGCACCGATCGACACTGTCCAATTATAGGCTCACCATGGGTGAAATACAAAACATCTCACAAACAAAAAATACAGAAATGTGAGCAATAATGGAGTAGTTCAGGTGAATTACATAGAAAAAACAAACTTTGAGTATACATTCCAGTGAACAAGCACAGTGCAATGTGCAATCAAACAGAGTGCAATGTACAATATATACATTAGTTTATAAAATAAGTCAATCTTCAGTTAATCTTGAGACAGGAGAAGAGATTTGAAAAGGAGCTAGGTTAGGTGATATGTGCTGGGTTGAAGCGGGAACATTTGAACTGTCGCTAGTATATGCTGTCTCAATCTACATCAGCCTTCAGCAGTCAGTACTGACAAAAGTTGAACAATCCTATAACAAGAAAGCTGTGTTTGCCATTAATCAATCTGCTAAACCCATCATCGCCTGGCCTTAAAACAGTTAGGCTCGCTAGAACTTCGACACTATCGCTCTGTCACCATTAGCCACTGTTCATAATAGAATCTACTGTCCTCAGACCTGTCTTGCACTCCAAGCTTTAGTGGAATCTTATGATCCTGCATGATCACTGTGTTCCACAGACAAGTCCCTGTTAACCATAACTATAACCCATTACTCTGCTGGTCTGTTCTTGTACTCAAAATCTGGAATTCTATCCCTATCACCATAGAACCTTTCTAATACAACACTTTAAAGTCACTTAGCTATGCTTTTGCACCTCACCAGGCTAGACTACCCTGGTCTTTACATACCTGCATTACCCCTATATACCTCATAGGTGCATAGGTTTATAGGCGATTAATAGGCTAATGGTGCAACAGCCTTTACAAGCCTAGCCAGTAATTCCAAGGATATGACAATATTATATCTTAATTCCCCAGATATGGGACAGGGTAGTATCGGGTTAGTAGGACTTTGGGTGTTGGAGCCCTGTAACATTTTACAGACTACCTGTGTCCATAAGGGACTTAGGCAGTACCCCAGTAGTGAGTTTATGGTTCCCTATCCATTTATCCAAATTCTTTTTGAATAGATTGAGGTACAGGCTTTGTTTTATGATGATAGGAAGTTTATTCCATAGATGAGGTAACCTTTGTGATACAAATCTGTCTCTCCAGCAAGTTCTGTTAGAGTAACAAATAAGGTTCATGTACGTGGAACGTGTAAAACTTGTACATCTTTTCTTATGAATATGTAACATTTTCATCAGGGCTAGACCAAAGAATGGCTTGTAGGTCAGGTATAAGTCACTTATCAATAAACAATATGAGACAGAGTAAAGGGATAGGACCTTTAGTCTGTCTGCATAAGACATGTGTCTTACACTTTGTATTTTTTTAGTGAGTAAGTCTGAAGCCTCTCCAATTGGAGTAATTGCCTGGCTAGGTACCTGCAGAAGGCACTAGTGTAATCAATTATGGACCTGATGAGGGCTGAATACAATGGCACTATGACTTCCTTTGACCTTGATGCCATGCCTTTAATTTTATGTTGAGCCACACAGAATGATTTCCTCATTTCTATGGCTACCTGGTGGGCAAAGTTTAGCTTACTATTTGTCTGTTTTCCTAGGTCTCTCACCACTGGGTTTACTTTTATGGATGTGCTATCAATATTATAATTTGCAGGGATATCTGACGTACCAATGGGTGTGATTATGTATGTTTTAAGCATTTAGTCTCAGACTATGGTTTTGGCACCAGTCATTTGTCATTTTAGGTCATTTGTAGATGGTCAACATCATTTGGTGATTCAGTGATTGCTCCCAGCTCACAGTCATTGGCAAACTTGGAGAGCCAGAGGCCCCCAATACTGGCCTTCACTTCAGAGAAGTTTATAAAAAAAACAGAACATTGAGCCTTGTGAGACACTGCTAGAAACAGGTTTCTTATCAGAAGTGAATTTGCCTATTTGGACAACATGTGTCCTGTCAGTGAGACAATTTGCCATCCACCTGATGATGTAGTACTTTATGCCTAATGCAGAAGTGTATCTATGATCCCTGAGTGGGAGATTCTGTCCAAAGCTTTGGCCAGGACTAGATAAGCAGTGTGTACTGTTTTAACTTAATCCATAGCCCTGGTGACTTTCTAGAAGAAGTCCACCAGACTAAGCAGGTACAACCTCCATTTGACAAAGCCAAATTGGATCTGCTCCAGTGTATGGAGATTTCATATGTCATTGCTGATCGGGTCCGTGATAATTCTCTCCATGGCCTTGTAGATAAGACTATTCAAGCCTATGGGTCTGTAGTTTCCTAGATCAGTTGATGGGCCCTGTCATGCTGCCAGGCCAGCTATCTGGAATTTTGTAAATAATTCTATGTCATTTGTGAATATCAATGATTTATACAAAACTGTAGGCTACGTACTGAGCTTCAAGAATGTAACCACAGCATATCCTGCTGGAACATAGAAGATTAACTTGCAAAACTTAATAATAGTTGAGGCTAAGTTACTTTATAGCTGGGCCATAAACAAAAGATGTTATCTCTCAGTCTCAATTCAATAGCAGACACAATGTTCAGAGCTAGAAGTTGTTCTATTGTCTTGAAAGAAAAGTAGTTGCTAGGTTTAAAATGTAAAGTGTTTTATGTTTTATGACTTCCATGATGTAACAAACATCTGAGAGATATGTATTTCTGACACAGGGATGTTAAGTTTCTGTTTAGCCTGGGAACTGAAGTCAGGTGACAAAAAGTGATGCCATCTAGGCTAACCCAGCAGTAAAATGCAATACTGATTTAAGAATTCTCTCCGAGAGAGACTGTACATTTTGTATTTTGTCTTTGACCTAGCAAGAACATCCACTCATCATCATCATCATCTGCACTTGCCTGTCCATAAATAAGACTTAGGGCATAGTATCTCTCTTAGATACAGATAGGAATATAGTAAAGATTAGTTTAGATGTTCTCTGCATTTATTTGAAACTGCCCTGCAATGTTGTTTTAAAATATTTCCTGTGATTTTGAACTCTGAAGTAACTGTGTTGATTGACTGAGTATTGACTTGTCCTTTTATTATTTATTATTAAATATATTTAAACCTATTTCTGTGGCTGATATTTGTGAGACATATTTAAGCTCTTAGCGTACTTGCATATGTATTTGGTGACACTGTACAGGCCACTCCTAATAGCATGGAACTTGGTCAAAGCTACCATTTGGATTAATAGTAACATTAGACAGTAGGACTGGACACCCTTTGTAAGGACCTTATAGTAACTGATAAGAGTTGGCTGATGGCAGCTGAACCTATCTTATAGTCTGTGTGTGTGTGTGTGTGTGTGTGTGTGTGTGTGTGTGTGTGTGTGTGTGTGTGTGTGTGTGTGTGTGTGTGTGTGTGTGTTAGTATATCAATCAACTTTCAAAGTGTATGTGTGTGTGTGTGTGTGTGTGTGTGTGTGTGTGTGTGTGTGTGTGCGTCAGCTACTTGGGCAGGCACACAAAGCACTGGTTGGACAGAGAGGGTCCTGGAGGTCATAGCTTTGTCACTCAGATGAGATCTTAACCCTATAGTTATGCCAGTGAGGAGTCTTATCGGGGATCTTGAGAGAGAGGAAGAAACCAGCCATAGACTGACTGTGATCTCTGTGTACTCTTAATGGAAATTGAACTTTACTGTGTGTGTACTTGTCATCCTCCCAGTGAGTACATCCCTCACTGTTGCCAGTGTTGAGGATTGAGGTTCCTTGATTACTGGGCCAGTGCAGGGGCATCACAGGCCCCTCTTGTGCAGAGGGATGACTGTTGCATTTCTCCATTTCTCTGGGACAAAGACTGTCTGGAGGCTGTGGTTAAAGGGGGTTTCGAGTGCCCCTGATATATTCTGTTTTAAGCTATTTAAGAAACATCCTGGAATGTTGTCAGAACCCATAGAGGCTGTGCTTTTGGATGTAATGAATGCAATAAGGACTTCTTTCATAATGACCAGCAGGGGGTGGTTGTAGGTATTACTTTGGGTATAGTAGGAGGTGCTGGAGTAAGAAGTTTGAACTGAACTTGGTGGCCAGCAGGTTTGCTATAGTTTCAGGCTGGGTGTAAGGTGTAAGTGTTGCTGTCCATGATTAACTTGGCACATTGCTGAGAATTTCTCCTGAGGCTTTGAACATAATTAAAAAAAGCAAATCAAAACGAAGAGTCAAACCAGAAATATCAAAGGAAACTGTGAAAAACACCAACACAGAAGGAAAAACTGTTTATTTAGCGCTTTCATCCACCAAATGGCTGGACTTCCTCAGAATACAAACCAGACATTGAACAAGCATATAAATATCCACCCAATTAAAGTCAATAGCACCAGGTAATGAATTCATTGAATAATTGATTCTTGATGCATAAAGACAAAATTAAAGTGAAATGCCCAATGCTTATAAACAAATACAAAAATGAAAACATACACAATATATAACCTATACATGTTAAATATTCTTGTAAACCATAAAAAATATATATGTATAAATATATATATAAATGTAAACCACAAAAATGCAAAATCAGAGTGCAATGTACAATATATACATTAGTTTATAAAGTAGGTCAATCTTCAGTTAATCTGGAGACAGGAGAAGAGATTTGAAAAGGAGATAGATTAGGTGATATGTGCTGGGTTGAAGCGGGAACATTTGAACCGTCGCTAGTATATCCTGTCTCAATCTACATCAGCCTTCAGCAGTCAGTACTGACAAAAGTTGAACAATCCTATAACAAGAAGAAAAAAAAATGCTTGTAAAGTGTCTAGTTTGTATTCTGAGGAAGTCCAGCCATTTGGCAGATGAAAGCACTAAATAAACTGTTTTTTCTTCTGTGTTGGTGTTTTTCACAGTTGCCTTTGATATTTCTAATTAAAAAAACATTTATGGTTATCTTTCACCTGGGAGGCTATCTTTGTCTCATAGTTTGCTTTGGCAGATTTGACCAATTTTCTAGTTTATTTGTTTAAAATGGTATGGACCTATGAACCTGTGACTAAATACTTGTCTTTGTATGTGGTTCTGACAAATTGTTAGATGTACCTTGGCATGCTTTGTGTAGCATTAAATGATTTATGCCTTATGCAGACCGCTTTAAGGCCCTATCCCTCTATTCTGTCTCCTACAGGCTTTTGAGGGGAGATCTGTGCCTGGCATACAGGGCATTGTCAGATCCCACTCTGATGGACCTCCTGCATATCCACAAGACCAACAGCACCAGAACTACCCATTCTAAAGAAATAAACATTGCCTGTGATATAAATAGGATCTGCTGGAGAGATAGGTATGTATCCCAGAGACTACCACATCTGTGGAACAGGCTCCCCATTCATGTGAAGCAGAGTTCCTCCCTAACTCAATTCAAGTGCAACTTGGACAATTGGATGGGAAACCAGAAATTCATCCCTGGTTTGGCACCTGTGTCTCTAATGCAAACAGGTAACCTGTAAATGGTTCATCTCTCAGGCCCATGCTTACTCTTATCACGGGTATCAGAACATGTCAGAGATTCAGGATGCATGGCTAGGCTTAAAAAGGCCCTTGTGGCCATTAGCCAAGCAAACACCTATGAACCTATGGTGAGTGTCTTTTTGCACTGTTTTCTTGTTTCCTTCTAGGTTCATAGGTTCATAGGCTAGTACTAGGCTAACTGCCCTTGCGAGCCATTTTAAGCCTAGCCAGTTTTCCCTTGTGAGATTCAAACCCTGTGCCTTGTGTTTGTAAGGCAAACACCTTAACCATTAGGCCACCCACCCAACATAGTATATCCTGTCTCAATCTACATCAGCCTTCAGCAGTCAGTACTGACAAAAGTTGAACAATCCTATAACAAGAAGAAAAAAAAATGCTTGTAAAGTGTCTAGTTTGTATTCTGAGGAAGTCCAGCCATTTGGCAGATGAAAGCACTAAATAAACTGTTTTTTCTTCTGTGTTGGTGTTTTTCACAGTTGCCTTTGATATTTCTAATTAAAAAAACATTTATGGTTATCTTTCACCTCGGAGGCTATCTTTGTCTCATAGTTTGCTTTGGCAGATTTGACCAATTTTCTAGTTTATTTGTTTAAAATGGTATGGACCTATGAACCTGTGACTAAATACTTGTCTTTGTATGTGGTTCTGACAAATTGTTAGATGTACCTTGGCATGCTTTGTGTAGCATTAAATGATTTATGCCTTATGCAGACCGCTTTAAGGCCCTATCCCTCTATTCTGTCTCCTACAGGCTTTTGAGGGGAGATCTGTGCCTGGCATACAGGGCATTGTCAGATCCCACTGACACAGTGGGACTGACTGACACAGGGGATCTAGACTTTAGATAGGATTTATTATTTTTGTTGAATAGCCTATTTATGCTAAGGGTCTGCTAGGATGGTTTATTTTTTCCAGTAATCATAGATTTGACTCTGACAGATACTTCCTTCTCTATGCAGCTATGAATGTGGTTATACAGTACTTTTGTGTGCAGCACAGAGTAGGCCTTAGTGTCATCTGGGTTTGTATGGACTTCCAAGTTTAATAAGCTGTCACTTAGTTTGTGGTAATTGACCTTAGCAAAGTTCTTAACAGGTTTGGAGTTTGATGGGGGTTGTAGGTTAGTTTTAATACTAAAGGAGGTCATTCTGTGGTCAGATCTCACCAGGGAGGAGTTAATGCATGGGAGGGAGCAACATCCCCCCATGTTCATCAGTACCAGGTCTAGGATATTTGTACCTCTAGTTGGGGAGCTAACTATTTGCCAAAATCCTCTGAGTAAGTGAATTATGGGTGGTGTAAATCTCCCAGTTTATGGAGGGGTATTTGAAGACACCCATAAGTATGGTGCTAGACAGAATGTTAAGAGATTCCAGTAGGTTTAAGTAGGGGGTGTGGTTTTCCAGACTTGTTTCAGGGGATCTGTAGCTAGCAAGGATATGACAGGGGGTGGCACTTATGGTTAGTTGAGCATGGAGCAGCTCAAGTGAGTCATGTTGTTGGACTAGTCTAGCAGTGCACTTGTCCTTTATGAACACTGAGACACCTCCTTCCTTTGTTGTATCCTAGGCTGATGGAGATCAAAATGTATGAAAGGCATTGTAGCCTTTGATAGAAGGGATGCTTTCTATGGTTCTGAACCATGTTTCTGTGACTGCATATATGTCTGTGTTCTCCAGGGGGAGGAGTGCTTCCAGGAAGTGTAGTTTTTTTTTAATTTAAACTCCTAGTATTGAGCAGCAGTAGCAGTAGTACCTTTAGGTGGTCATGAGTCATTTTTGTTATGTCAGAGGGTTTAACAACTTGGCATGGCCTAAAAAAGACACTGTGGAGATAGATAAGGTTTTTTCCTGTAGCTGGAAGCCAAGTGGTGACAAGTGCAAACCATCTCTAACAAAGGATTGTTGTTTGTCAAATAGGTCTCCCCAGGCTGAGAGATATTGGATCCCCTTATTGTGACAGCAGAAATTAAGCCAGTGAAGTCAAGTCATTTTTTGCTGGTACTGTAGCATCATCATTGGTGAAGGTATGATGCTACTCAAGGTTAGATTTATACCAACCTGAAGCACATATTCAGAGAACTCCATCATGTTGCTCTTCATATAGACTAGTTAGGTGCATCTTAGGTCATTTATGTTCACATGGACTATGACCATGTCTACTGGTAATTGTGGTTTAAAGGCCTAAGTGCACATATGATCTGGTGGATCCTGGCTCCAGACAGACAGATCGCTGTGATCTTCCATGTGTGATCTGGTGGATCCTGGCTCCAGACAGACAGATCACTGTGATCTTCTCCTTGTTTAGCCTGGTAAGGGGGACATCAGTATGTCTTACAATGTAATCCACAATTAATAGAATGTTTGGCTGTGTGGTGTGTTGCCTTTTGGGCTTGGAAGCAGGGCTACTATGTTTTTTAGAGTTATGTGTTGTGTGAGGTGCTGTCTTTTTTGAGTATGTGTGGGGCCACTGAGAGATGATTTTAGGAGTTCTTGGAGGTTTGAGTAGATTATGTGAACAACTCTGCATATGTGGGTCTAAGGGTTTGTTCCTTGTTGTTGGTAGTGAGTGTTTTGGATGCAATGCTGACAACCTGGTTTGCATTTTTTATGTGTGCATGTGAGAGCTTTGAGCACAATTACATTGTGTATCTACATCTCTCACACACACACTGTGCTTGTCTGTTCTAAAATAAAGTGGTTGTCAGTGAACATGAGGCAGTTACTACACTGCCTCAGGATACCCATATTCACCAGGCCAGAAACAGAGATTATATGGAAGTGCCTATCCATTATATCAGATCCTTAGTAGATGGGAAGGAGTAGGCAAGCATCACTTAAAGGTCTAAGTGAGAATGTTTAGTAAGTATACTTTAAGATGATCTACAGTGGCCAAGGGAGCCCGCAGGGTTTTTTGCAGGGGGGTGCAAACCCAGAGCCCTGCCCACGGAGCCCCAGCCCCTCCACCCACACAGCCCCCCCACCCACGCATCCCCCTCCCGCCGCAGCCATTACAGGGTCCCATTACTTGGCTATTTCTCCCCAGTTGCCATAAACACTGTTCAAAATTCTCAATGTGCATACTGTTTTATGCTTTACTTCTACAATGATTACAGATATCTGGATTTAATTAGGAATCCATGATAAGTTTTTTATATACCCCATGTACATTGCAACTAACTCAAGGGAACTTTCAGCTGGCAGCACTTTTGAATTCTGATCAAGAAGGCTTGGCTGTTCAGTTCTCTATACTGGAATAATTTCTCATTCATTGCTAATAATCATTTTATTTACTTGGGTACTAACAGAGTTTTCCTTTTTCCTTTTTACCTCCCATAAAGATATTTGTTTTACCTCAAAATACTTCCCCTTGTTTTATTTATTTATTTATAAGTGACTTAGAAACAACTACTGGGGACTAGTGTTCATTAGCTCAGTATTTCTCATGTAGGACACTAAACTGAGTCTCATGAGCCTGTTCAGATCATACAGATTTAAACAGATTAGTTTATAACACTACTGTTTTTCGGCTTCCAAGATTAGCTCTCTGTAACACAAGTTGCTGTTTAAATAAAAGCTGGTGTTCTGTGCTCTGAATGCACGACACATTATAGCTGTATTTAACTTAAACTGTGCGCATTCACTAAATTAAGTATATCTTTTAATTAATGCTTAATCAAGCATTTCTTCATAAACCCAACATCGACACAGTTGCAAATCATCATTTCATCTTTTTAAAGATAATTCCAGTAGCACTAATATATGCACAATATTAATTATTTTTTCAAGATTAGTTTTACTGAGTGGGCAAGGGAAATTCTGGGTGTTTTCTGCTTTTGCGTGGTTGACCCTTAGTTATATGAAACTAGGTCTGTATTATCAGTGATGTGAACAACTTCATTATATGCTTAACTAAAAGCATTAGAACTTTTTTCTTGACACAGCCATTACAGTATCATTCCTGTTACTGTGATAAACAAAAGAGTAGCCATGCATAAGAAGTGTGCATATTTATACATATGATTATAATATATACAGATTGTGTTAATTATAATATAAAATAATGTAATTATATCCCTTCTATAATACAGCACCACATGTTAGACTGTGTTTTAAAGGTATATTGTTTTGAGTGTTTTTTCAGCAAGCAATGAACAAAACATATGAACCAATAATGACAAACTGCCCAATTCAGAACACTTCAACCATAAAAGGCCACTTACTTCTGTCATTACAATCCACCAATGTCAGTCAGTATGCACAATCTCTGCAGAAGTAAAAGTCATCTGAATAATTCCACATTATAGAGATCTGAAACTAACAAAGAGGTTATTGCTAGAAAACAACTTTATATTTCAGTGTTTGATCTACAAATTCAGTGCCTGCTGCCCTTGAAGAATAAATTGCCTACGTTACATTAAAAAATAGTAATGGGTGATAAGCTGAAAAACAAGTTCATAGTTATTAGGCATCTCATCTAAAGGAGGACATAGTCAGGACTGCAGCACTCCACCCCCCTTAAAATACAAATCTATATACTGTGGGAGTAGAACCTATAGCCCTCTGCATCAAGATGCAAGTATGCTACCTGCTGTGCTACTAACACTGCTTTAAAATTCTATACCACAGTAGTGATACCATTTGCTAAACAAAACAGTTGCACATTTTAAGCAGACAGCAACTTCTCTTCATTTAAAGCTCATAATTCCTTGAAAATGCACTTGAAAATAAATTCTACCTGCTAACTGTAACTAGGGCATTTCACTCTCTCTCACACGCCTCAACCTCTTAGTGCAAGAAATCTCTACAAAGCCCTACATAAATAGGGACAGATTATAAATATTGCTCACATGAACTTAGAGCATTGCTAGAATAACAGGATTTATGTTAATATGCATTTTTCTAAAGGATACGACATCTAAAACTCAAATGTCTGTCATTATTTAGCAATTTCAATGCTTTTTAGGAGGATTATTGGGAAAAACTCTGGACATTCTGCAAAAACCTGGACAGCTGAGGGGTATGCTACTTCCTTCTTATACAGACACACATATACACCATACCTCTCAATCAAGAAATCTGGACAAAGCCCGTTGTAATCCAGGGGACAAAGGCCCAAAACTAGGGACACATTTAGAAAATTGGTAGAATAAAAGGATTTGTGTCAGAATGCATTTTCTGAATAATATGAAGTCTGAAACTGAAATGCATGTCATTATTTATTAACCAATTATATTCAGATATAGTTGATTGTCTCAGTACTCACCATGGCTTGCATATTCTCCTCTCCTGAAAGGCCCACTCTGCTTAACTTGTGTATTTTTCCTCAGTCACTTCACCATGGGTTGCAAGGCAGCTTCATCACTAGTGTGTGCACAAAGTATAATGCCTTCAATGAGTCTTGCAAGAAATCACATGCAATCATCATGGCACAGAGGTTCTACTGAAGATGCTGCCAATTTTTCTCATACATGACAGAAGCCAGAAACAGCTGTTATTCCACAGCTAGATGCAGCAGTAGCAAAACAAACAGCAGAGAACTGAAATAAATTGGAACCAATTTTATCTACCATTATTTACTGTGCAACCCATGACATTCCCCTCTGTGCAAAAGAAGGCTCTGGTGGAAATTTTTGTTACTTGTTAGATTTTTGTATTGAAGCTGGCGACAAAATATTGAAACCGCACAGTGAAACACCTGCAGGAAATGCTCAGTACACATCCCATAGGGTGCAAAATAAGCTGTTGGCAGAATGCGAACACGCACTTCGAAAGGAGATTGTGCAGCGAACAGGGCAGTTGGACTTAGTGTATTCGCAGATGAAACTGCAGATATCTCAGGCATTGAGCAGTTGTCATTGGGCATTCGGTTTGTTGATGATGGTTGTATTCGAGAAGAGTTTATGTTTTTTGTTCCCATTGTTGTGAGAGATGGACAGTCTGTATCAAATGTCATGGTCAGTGAATGCATAAAGTACAGTCTAGAATTGGAAAAAATACTCGGACAAGGCTATGGTGGCTGCTCCATAATGGCAAGCATCCAGAATGGTGTTCAGGCAAAGATTTGTGAAAAGTATCCAAAAGCAGACTTTATCCACTGTGCATCTCACAGACTAAACCTTGTAGTCAATTATCTGAATGATGTTCCTGAAATATGTAGTGCTGTTGGTGTTATCAAGAAGATAATTATTTTTTTCCGTGACAGTACAAAACGACAAGCATTGGTACCAAATATACCTCTTCTGTGTGAGACATGATGGACTGAGAAATATAAATCCATTTGTGTGTTTAGTCAGAAATTTTAGAAAATATTTGACTGCCTGGCTGATCTTCAGAAGAGCACCGCTGGTGAAACCAGACAAAATGCACATGTTACTCAGCGCTTGCTCTTCATGCGCATTTCAGATTTCTCTCTTCATTATTGCAAATTACTCATCAGCCACCGTTGGGCTACTACTACCTTTGTAGTCAATCAACATGTGCATTATGCTAACCTGGACAATAACAAACAATAAATACATAAAATTAGTTGATTTTTGCTTTTGTACATGTTTATGCAAGGAAAACTTAATACTGCAGTAAGCATCACTCATACCTCTTAACTGTACAGATTTTCACAGAATGTCCAGATTTTTGCCTCATATTTTTGGTGTAAGGATTGAAGTCATTAAATAATGACAAACATTTGAGTTTAAGACTCCACATCCTTCAGAAATTTCATGTTAATGCAAAACCTATTATTCTATCAACTTTCTAAGTTTGTAAGAGCAATATTTAAAATCTGTCCCTATTTGCTCCCCCCCACCCATCATTTTAGGCTTTGTCCAGATTTTTTGCTTTAAGAGATTGAGACTGTGGTATGAATTCTAGACAGGAATATGTGCTTTATGCACAATCTTCACAGTTTCCCTTAAAATGTCAATGAACCTCACATTAACTTGTCTATATTCTCCTGCTTTGACAATCTGGCTAGTGGTTTTTAGTTTTTCCTTTCTTATCTTTAGTACATCTTCAGCATTATCTCTACTAAACATACTATATGAACAATCATATGTTAATACCTGCTATACTTTTAACTGAATGTCTAAACCACTATGCTTTTGTAAATATATTGCGCAATCATATATCTGCTATATATTATAACTGTGTAAACCACAATGCTCATGTAAATATCTTATGTATAGTATGTTAGCAATTGTTCTGGAGCTTTCCTCCCTGGGCCTCTGCTGAAAATGGACAGCTTTGTCCAGTCGGACCTCCCCGGTAAACAAATGTAAAATAAAAAAAAAGTCTGACCTTTATGTGGATTCAAAACAAAAGTACATCATGCAACAGAAACCGAACAATGGCTGTCACAACAGTGCAAAGCTTAAACACACTTTAATGGCCTTAAAGAGATGTGAATGTATAATATTGTTTACTGACTCAGAAACGACAAGGTCAGAAAAAGGGTGAAATATTGTTTGTCTGCACCTAGTGAGGTATGGCTTTATTGGTATGAATGTACCAATACATTTTTAAAAAAGTAAAAGGTCACGGGCAATGGGCTAGACTAGAAATCCACTTGCAGCACACTTCTTTCATAAAATCCCAACAAACTATTTAAATCCTATTTAGGAGAAATGTATGCTATTAACACCACCTGCTGAAATCAATATGAAAACCTACTCAAACATAAACTGGTCAACAATGGATAAATGCTTACCACAATTATTATTATTTCTATTTCCTATCTTACTACTCCTCTGTGCAGATAACCTGCCTGCATTCTACCCTTCTTTGTCTGCCCATTCAAGAGTTCCAGGTAACAGTTAAAACAGGTAACAGATAAACAATCTATAATGCTGGATAAACTCTACTATACCAATATTTGCTTACTAGTTTATAAGACTGAATCCCTTAAAATCAAAATTTCAAATCATTAACACATAACTATGTCTTTTCATACTCATTAACAGATAATTAACTATTTCCTGATCACTCTCTGTGAATTTACTATACTATTCTGTAACTGAATGCACATTACTTAATGTTAACTGATAAAAAAAATAAATAAATAAAAATACAATATGACAGGGGAAGAAGATAATGTTTTATGATTTGTAAACTGCTCATAACTTGTCACAGTCCTTGAAATGTATAAAACATCTCTTTCTAACCTTTAGACTCCAGAAAACAGCTTTTCTCGATAAGCAGCAATAAAGACTCCAGCATGTAATAAAAATGCATACACACCAGAACATAACAGTTAAACATACTGTGCATGTCTCTCTGCATATCTGTAAATTAGTAAGCCATGTCTTTTTAAACCTGTAGAAAATGCTATGTTTTCCATGACAAAGTTATTAAGGGACACAGTATACAGATAATAAGGCATGACAAGGTACTGGGCATTACCACTACACCAAAATGACTGTGTTGTCAAGGGAAATAAATCATCCAACATTCACCATCAAAGGATAAATGTCTAACTATAAATCTAGTTATGCAAAATGTAATCAATGTTTAGTGCTAACTTTGTGTTTTCTGCAACTCAGGTTTTACATAATGCCTGCCTTAAGTGGAAAAAAAAAAATATATATATATATATATATATATATATATATATATATATATATATATATATATATATAAGTCCCTATCAAATGATACAAAACTCATTTGATGGAAAATCATTTGGTTGAAACCAAAACATAGAAAGTTCAAAACACTGAAAACTCATTTGACTGAAACTCAAAGCACTGAAAAGGCTATATGCCCTTTTCACCATGGTAGTGCAATCCTGGAGTTAGTATATATAGTTAGGGGGGGTGGGGGTGGACAGCCCCCCACATAATTCATACATTTTAAACCCTACACATGGATACTTATAACTACAATGAATAACTGTTTGGAGAAAATATTTACATAAACTATGTGGGGGGCTACACCCCCACACCCCACATTGTGGGTGGCTGTGCCCCCCACACCCCCCTAACTATATATACTAACTCCAGGATTGCACTACCATGGGGAAAAGGGCATATAGCATTTTCAGTGTTTTGAGTTTCAGTCAAATGAGTTTTCAGTGTTTTGAGCTTTCTATCTTATGGTGTCAGCGAAATGCGTTTCTATCAAATGAGCTTTCTATCATTTGATAGGGACCCTTACACACACACACACACACACATATATATATATATATATATATATATATATATATATATATATATATATTTGTAAATCATATTCCTTGAAGATTCCTTCACATAAGGAATGGCTCAGAACCAATGATGAATTTATAAGTGACAATACACTATCTAGATGTGTAGGAGCACACTTGAAATGGGAAATGTGATAGGAATATTTGTTTCACTCAGCTGAAACTGTTTGATATGATTTTCATGATACAGGAAACAATCATATGCAGTGCAGAATCTGGGTACATTTGGACTGTAATTCTGTGACAGCACACACAAGCAAACTGGATGCTACCCCTCTGTATACAAACTCGCTGATAGTTCCAACCTACAATGATAAATTTCCATGATATGTGGAATCATTGCAGAGATCTGTGATCTAAGCCATCTATGTAGCCACATTATTTTCTGGTTTATTACAGAATGCTAAGATGTCACAGACGTGAAATTTCCAGAAAACGCTTTAGCTTCAGGTTTTCAGTATTATGAAATGTAGTAGGAAGGAATTGATTTTCAGAGGCACAGTTGAGAAAAGAGTGAAGTTTGATTAGTTTGATATAGGAAGTGATTTTTCAGGAAGGGACATCTGAGGAAATGATGTGTACAGATTCCATGAAGTGGTATATTTGATTGGGGATCTATACTGAGCAATTTGTAGAGCCTGCAATTGTTAGTAGAAGGAATTGGAGAGGATCTTTGAAGAGTAGGTACAATTGTAGTTGGTGGGATGGGGAAGGGTACTGGAGGGAAGCTAGGGGAATGGAGCATGCAGATCCCACATTAGGATCACTTCAGATTTACTAAAGAGAAAAATCTGTGCAAAAATTAAGATTCCTCTTTGTTTTTAAATACATCCATAATTTTTCTACTAGTTTATCTGTACAAAGGCCAGAGTAGCTCTGTAATAAATGGGCCAGTCCTGTCTCAGAGGAAGTGGAGCAGCAAATGTAGCCTTTGCTTTAATTTGTAATGATAATCTGAGCAGAGTGAGGAGGTATGTAAAAACTAATTTTAGAAGGCCATGATTGTCAGCTTAGTGGGAAAGAACAATTCAGTCTGTTCATGCCCACATTGTTTGGTTCCTCATAGCATTTCCAAGGATCAAAGGGAGTTAGGCAATGACACCAGAGCTAGAATCATAAGCTGACTATAAATGGTTTCTCATGTGTGCTTATTTAATGAAGCTAGGTAGTTTAGTTGAGCCAGGGAAGAAAATTAGACAAGTGACAGGATAGTATTCTCTCTCTCTCTCTCTTTCTCTCTACACACACACACACACACACACACACACACATATACACTACCTACCTATTTCTTACACACACACATCTATTAAACACTTAAACACACATGCACACACCTACCTCTCACTTCTACATTCGTCCACACTGCAAACGTCCTCTGGAATTCAAATTCCCAGTAGGCGCGAAAGACGAAGATGTAAGCTATCGGTCACACAGACACAGAAGACGAAAACAGGTTGCAAACACCTGTTGCATCTGTGCGACTGGTCGGGATGCAAAGGGCGTTCTTAAAGAGGAATGCCTTTTTAAAAAAAAAAAACTTTTTTTTTAAGTTAAAATAAAATTAATTTCTCAGCCAGCAGGTTCCAGGGGGGTGCAAATGCACCCCGTTGCACCTACCTGCAGGCACTCTTGACAGTGAAATTGTCCTCTGCACAAACCGGCAGATCTACGAGGAGCTACGAACAGTGAGTGACTATGGAGATCATTTCCTATATTAGAGAGGTTTGTGTATATACACGGCCTGGGTAAGCATGCAAACGTGAGGCGTTTGTAACAACAACGAGCATTCCCGCTATAACTGTTCCACTCTCTTCTGTCCCTTACTGTCACTTCTTTTTTTATCCCTTACTGTCACTTCTCTTCTGTCTCTTACTGTCACTTCTAATGTCTCTAGTTACTACCTACCTGACAAGTTTTTTTTTCTCTCCAGCAAAATTCCAACTTATATTATTTACCTGCTTCATCCACCTCATCTTCACTATGTTTTTTTTCTCTGCGTCACCTAACAAATCCACACACTATCCACCTTTCCTCACCTTCTGTCTGCTTTATACATTTATCACCTCCTCTTTGCCTTCTAGTCATATTACTTAATAGATCATACCCATAAATGCAATATTGTAATTTTGCATTATAAGCTTCCTTGTATATATGACAAATTGTCTCGTATTAATAAGTAATGACTATATTTTATTGATTGCAAACTTTTTTCTAGTGTAGTGCCTTTCAGTTATTGTACATCCATACTGTCATTTTAAGCTGTACATTATTCGCTCTGGTATAAAATTGCCTATTTTGTTAAATGAGCTTTTCTCTCCAAACTGCCACTAGAAAGGGGCTACCACAGACCAACTGGAAAACCTGGTCAACAAAAGCAATATTTGCATATAGATACATATGGGGAAAATTAATTTAATCAAATCCCCCCTTTGGTCGTCTTCTGTTTAGTTGACAAAATTCAGTTAACTACACAGATGGTCGACAGCTATGCAAGATCTCACAATTCCAGGGGTCAAGAAATATTCGTTTTCCCAATCTTAGTGTTAGTACATATAATAAGTAGGGGGTGTGGGACCCCCTCCATATGGGGGGGTGCATGGGGCTTGCCGCTTGCAAAAAAGTATATTTTAATGTTTGTTTTTTATTTGTAATTTTGCATGCACTGAGATTGTAGCTTGGTGTATGGGTAGTGCCATGCTGACATTCTCAGAGTTAAAGTTTTGTTGTTGATATTATGTACATCGACATTTGGGTGTTTCCACTAAATTCAGTACATCTTTATATGTATATCTATATCTATATCTATATCTACAATGTATCTATATCTGTGTCTGTCTATCTGTCTATATAAATGTGGACTTTAGAATATTGAAGTACAAAAACTTTAACTAAAAGAATATCAATCCAAAAGTATCAAAACACATAACTTCTAAAAATAAAAAAAAAACGCACAAAAGTCATGCATATCTCCAAACCTCCTGCTAATTATATATACCAACTCCAAGATTGCTCTAAAGTGGAAAAAGGCAAAATTCCCTGATATCCACTGTCCGTGATCTCATCCTGACTTAAATGCAGAAGCAATCAAATAAGTTTTGATCACTTCTGCCTGCATAAAAATGTTCAGCATTATGATGGTTTGATTATATGGACGTTTTCCATACATATATATATATATTTGTTTATATGTGATGTTATGTTATGTTCCATCAACTCAAGTTCGAGTCTTGGTGATGTGATAGACTAAAGAATTAAAAAAAAGATCTGCTTTTGTGCTTGTCTGATAAGATCCTCCAATATCCGATCTGTTGCCACTGTGATCATATCGATCCATCTCATTGGTGGTCTTTCTGCACACCTTGTACCCTCAATCTTTTCAATGTTGATGTCCTTTTCCAGTGATCTTTTCCTTCGAACCATGTGATCAAAGTACGACAGATGCAGTTTCATCATTTGTGTTTCAAGTGACATTTCCTGTTTAATTTCCTCTATGATCAACTTATTGGTCTTTTGTGCTGTTCATGGCATGTGCAGGAGTCAGTCTTCCTTTGATCTTGTTTTTCGATCATCCAGCTTTTGCAACCGTAGTTGACAATCAAGAATATGAGAGTCTGAACTAATCCTATCTTCGTTTGCTGTCTGATGTCATTACTTCTGAATATTTTATGTAGAGACTTGATAGCCATCTTGCTCGGCACCAAATAACATAATATTTCTTGAGTGCTAGTCAAATAAGTGGTCACAAGGGCATCCAAAAGGTTCATACTCAAAACCATCTCGATTTATCAATGATATCAATTGACATAATCTTGGTCTTCTTCATGTTCAGTTCTAGTTCCATCCTTCAACTTTCTTCTCTGACTTTCCTCAGCAGATGTTCCATATCTTCCTTTGTTTTAGTCAGCAGTGTTGTGTCATCGGCATACCTCAGACTGTTTATCAGTCTTCCACCTACACATATTCCAGTGTCATCCTCCTCTAGAATAGCCTTTCAGAATATGACTTTGGCATACAGATTGAACAAATATGGTGACAAGATGCAGCCCTGTCGTACACCTTTCCAAACCAAAAACAACTTGTGTTTCCAAATTCCTTTCAACCCATAGCTTCTTGTCTGTGATAAAGATTTTTATCAACTATACAATGTGTTTTGGTATTCCCATTTACAATGCAATTGTCAATAGTTTTTCATGACTGACACAGTCAAAGGCCTTGCTGTAGTTGATAAAGCACAAATAAATAGGTTTCTGATATTCCTTATTCTTTTCTAGTATCCATCAACCATCGGTAATGATATCTCTTGTTCATCTTCCTTTCCTGAATCCTGCTTGAGATTCTGGCAATTCTCTGTTTACATATGACTGCAAGTGCCACTGGATTATCTTTAGCAAGATTTTGCTTGCATGAGAAAGTAGGGCAATTGTACAGTAGTTGCCGCATTCCTTGGCATCTCCTTTCTTATAAAAAAGGTAAAAAAGTAGATCTTTTCTAATCTGTTGGTCACTTTCTTTCCTCCCAAACTTGTTGACACAATTTGGTTAACGCATGGCTCCATTAGATTCCTTAATGAGTTATATTAGTATTTCATCTACTCCAGGAGCTTTGTTGTTCAACAGGGCATCAATTGCATCAATAACCTCTTCTTTTACAATCTTTGGCTCTACTTTCATTAGGTCTTCATCTTTATAATCCTCAACCACATAATTTGAATAGAAATTCAGTATCTTTCCATCAGCATCTTTGAGCATTCCAATTCTTGGTTGAAATTTCTGCCTTATCCTTTTAATGCACTGGCAAGATAGTCTGGCTTTCCCATGTACATGTTCAGATTCTATTTGCTGGCAGATTGTGCTGAAATATTGTTCTTTGCTCCTTCTGATTTCTCATTTAAATAACCGGTTCAAACATGTCATCTTTTTTTTATCGCCGGATATTTTGGCTCATCTTCTTTCTTCTGCTAGCTTTTTAGTTTCTTCATATATCCAGGGTTGCTTCTGCTTTTTGATTCACTTTGAAAAGGTTTTCTTGGCTTCCTCTGTTATTTATTTTTGTTTTATATTTGATTATCGGGTTTGGTCTGACTGGGCAATCAGGTGCCCATTTTCAGCAGAGACCAGGGGAGAAAAGCTCCACATACATGACAATCATAAAAAATAAGAAAATACAAAAGCTCCACATACATGATAAAAATACATAAGTCAGAGATGAGTACAAATTAATGGAGCAAACAATAGTATATCATGGCATAGTATGATGAGAAGTTACAGAAGTATACTGTAGTAAAGCAGAAAATATAATGTATTTGAGTCAGAAAGTGCAGTAATACTATATACAGTTATAAAAATACATTTAAAACTACAATCCTTTATGGTAGTTTTTTTATTATTAGTTTAGTTATTGTTGTCTTTATGTCAAACCAAAGCTCTTCACGGACTTTATCTTCCATGTTTAGTACTTCAAATTGGTTAAGTCTTCTCTAGTATTTCTCAGGTATGTTATCTAAATCATAATCTGCTCTGGCTGCCAGATTAACCCTTTTCTTTAGTAACTTCACTTTGATTTTACAAACCAGAAGTTCATGACCGGTGCCACAGTCTGATCCCAGTCTTGTTCTAATTGCCATGACTGAGATATATCTATATTCCAAAGACATGCATCTGGAGCATTTCTCCCCGGGCCTCCACTGAAAACAGACTCTGTGGAACCTAGTCTGACTTTCCCGGTCAACAAATGTTAAATAAATAAATAAATATATATATATATATATATATATATATATATATATATATATATATATATATATATATATATATTTATATATATATATATTTGATCTGATTTTGTTAAAACTCATTTGGTGATGTCCACATGTAAAGTCGATGCTTATGATGTTGGTAGAATGAATTCAGAATTGACAGACTATTGGCCATGCATAGTTCGACGAATATGTTGCCTGCCACATTTCTGTCTCCAATAATGTACTTTCCAACCACTTAACCTTCATTTCCTTTACCTACCTTCGTGTTCAGGTCTCTCATGATTATTAGTAAAAATCCTGTTTAGATGTCTATCTCATTTTGCAGCTGATCATAGAAAACTTTGATTTCATCATCTTTGTCCTCATTCGTCAGGGTGTAAACTTGCACTATATTCATATTAATTGGTGCTCCTTGAAAGCAAATTAAGATCAGTCTGTCAGTGGTGGTGTTATATTTCAGGACTGTCTTTATGAGTTTCTTGTTCACAATGATCACAACTTCATTATTTTTCTGTGATTCATGGCCACTATAGCAAACCCAGTGGTCATCTAATTGGAAATGTCCTTGTCCAGTCCTATTTAGTTCACTTATACCAAGTATACCTTCCTATGAACCTATATCCACGTTGGCTTTGTCCATTTCAGATTTAACAATGTCTAGTTTACCTGGACTCATACTTCTCATGTTGGTTTTGTCCATTTCAGATTTAACAATGTCTCGTTTACCTTGACTCATACTTCTCATGTTGGTTTTGTCCATTTCAGATTTAACAATGTCTAGTTTACCTGGACTCATACTTCTCATGTTGGTTTTGTCCATTTCAGATTTAACAATGTCTAGTTTACCTGGACTCATACTTCTCATGTTGGTTTTGTCCATTTCAGATTTAACAATGTCTCGTTTACCTTGACTCATACTTCTCATGTTGGTTTTGTCCATTTCAGATTTAACGATGTCTCGTTTACCTGGACTCATACTTCTCATGTTGGTTTTGTCCATTTCAGATTTAACAATGTCTCGTTTACCTTGACTCATACTTCTCATGTTGGTTTTGTCCATTTCAGATTTAACAATGTCTAGTTTACCTGGACTCATACTTCTCATGTTGGTTTTGTCCATTTCAGATTTAACGATGTCTCGTTTACCTGGACTCATACTTCTCATGTTGGTTTTGTCCATTTCAGATTTAACAATGTCTAGTTTACCTTGACTCATACTTCTCATGTTGGTTTTGTCCGTTTCAGATTTAACGATGTCTAGTTTACCTGGACTCATACTTCTCATGTTGGTTTTGTCCGTTTCAGATTTAACAATGTCTAGTTTACCTTGACTCATACTTCTCATGTTGGTTTTGTCCATTTCAGATTTAACGATGTCTCGTTTACCTGGACTCATACTTCTCATGTTGGTTTTGTCCATTTCAGATTTAACAATGTCTCGTTTACCTGGACTCATACTTCTCATGTTGGTTTTGTCCGTTTCAGATTTAACAATGTCTAGTTTACCTTGACCCATACTTCTCACGTTGGTTTTGTCCATTTCAGATTTAACAATGTCTCATTTACCTGGACTCATACTTCTCACGTTGGTTTTGTCCATTTCAGATTTAACAATGTCTCGTTTACCTGGACTCATACTTCTCATGTTGGTTTTGTCCATTTCAGATTTAACGATGTCTCGTTTACCTTGACTCATACTTCTCATGTTGGTTTTGTCCATTTCAGATTTAACGATGTCTCGTTTACCTGGACTCATACTTCTCATGTTGGTTTTGTCCATTTCAGATTTAACGATGTCTCGTTTACCTGGACTCATACTTCTCATGTTGGTTTTGTCCATTTCAGATTTAATGATGTCTCGTTTACCTGGACTCATACTTCTCATGTTGGTTTTGTCCATTTCAGATTTAACGATGTCTCGTTTACCTGGACTCATACTTCTCATGTTGGTTTTGTCCATTTCAGATTTAACAATGTCTCGTTTACCTTGACTCATACTTCTCATGTTGGTTTTGTCCGTTTCAGATTTAACAATGTCTCGTTTACCTGGACTCATACTTCTCATGTTGGTTTTGTCCATTTCAGATTTAACAATGTCTCGTTTACCTTGACTCATACTTCTCATGTTGGTTTTGTCCGTTTCAGATTTAACGATGTCTCGTTTACCTTGACTCATACTTCTCATGTTGGTTTTGTCCATTTCAGATTTAACGATGTCTCGTTTACCTGGACTCATACTTCTCATGTTGGTTTTGTCCATTTCAGATTTAACGATGTCTCGTTTACCAGGACTCATACTTCTCATGTTGGTTTTGTCCATTTCAGATTTAAGGATGTCTCGTTTACCTGGACTCATACTTCTCATGTTGGTTTTGTCCATTTCAGATTTAACGATGTCTCGTTTACCTGGACTCATACTTCTCATGTTGGTTTTGTCCGTTTCAGATTTAACAATGTCTCGTTTACCTTGACTCATACTTCTCACGTTGGTTTTGTCCATTTCAGATTTAACAATGTCTCGTTTACCTTGACTCATACTTCTCATGTTGGTTTTGTCCGTTTCAGATTTAACAATGTCTAGTTTACCTTGACTCATACTTCTCATGTTGGTTTTGTCCATTTCAGATTTAACGATGTCTCGTTTACCTTGACTCATACTTCTCATGTTGGTTTTGTCCATTTCAGATTTAACGATGTCTCGTTTACCTTGACTCATACTTCTCATGTTAGTTTTGTCCATTTCAGATTTAACAATGTCTCGTTTACCTTGACTCATACTTCTCATGTTGGTTTTGTCCATTTCAGATTTAACGATGTCTCGTTTACCTTGACTCATACTTCTCATGTTGGTTTTGTCCGTTTCAGATTTAACAATGTCTCGTTTACCTTGACTCATACTTCTCATGTTCGTTTTGTCCATTTCAGATTTAACGATGTCTCGTTTACCTGGACTCATACTTCTCATGTTGGTTTTGTCCATTTCAGATTTAACGATGTCTAGTTTACCTTGACTCATACTTCTCATGTTGGTTTTGTCCGTTTCAGCTTTAACGATGTCTCGTTTACCTGGACTCATACTTCTCATGTTCCAAGTTCCGTGTTTGATTGTGTCCTTGCAATTCCTGATCTTTTCTTTCAGTCTAGCAAATTCAGTATCAGGACGACCTTGTGGTCTTGATCCATCAGTGTCACAAACATTAGATGTACTTGAAACGACCAGTTGCTCTTCCCTAGTAGCATGGTGAGTGCCTTCCAACCTAGGGGACCATCTTCCGGCACTATATCAAATTTCTTTTTGTTCACTGTCCGTTATATTTTTTGTCATAACACAGAAGTAGATTGCTGGGCCTTTTTTCTGCACAATGTAGATTTGATGTTGTCACTGTTGTCATGTTGAGCGTGATCATTCACCTCCAGCACTGCTCATCCACTGCTGTCCAGATGGGTGGAAACTTCTTAGTCTGGCACCTCCTCTGGAACCTGTCTGCCTTGGGAGACCCTTCTGGTAGGCAGACTTATCACGGCCTACAAAGGCAACTAGCCTAGTACTAATCTATGAACCTGTAAGGCATTGAGGATATGATAATGCCTGATGGTGTTGCAATTATGTTTGTGTTTCTCTCCTTTTCTGTTTCTATATGGTCTTGGCCTCAATGTAGATAGTGCTGTTGATGAAGGTGATTGAACAAAATGAAGAGAGGTGTGCCAAAGGAAGTAGTTATAGGAGATGAGAGATGATCTGGAAAAAGGTGAGGATGAAAGAAGAGCACTGGGGTGTATGCTGACAGAAAAGCAAGTAGGGCAAATATTGAAAATGAGCACTATCTGTTCCTTAATTATTGAGACGGATTTGCCAGGACAATAAAAGGATTTTAATTGGCTGAATGATGTGTATGGGGAGTAGAAGGGTCCAAGTCACATGAGCTGTGACAAACATTGACAACACCAGATATAGAAGCAAGTATAAATGGATAGGGATGGAATGGAGTGGTGGGCAGGTGAAGAGTGTTCTTAAGACATCTATTAAGGATGAAGCCCACAACCCTAAAAACTAAATGTAATTAGTTGCACTATTTCAGTGTTTGAATGCACGAGGGCAAAAAATACTAACAAAGGGCTGAAGCATTTGATCTCTTGGGATTATACCCGTAGAACAGATCTGTTTAGCATTCTGAGTGTTTTATTTTAATTTTATAATTATAATTACATAAAAAGAAGAAATAAAAAAAGTTTTGCTTTAGTTATCTCTATTATTTGAATTGTACTTAACATTGTTTTATAAATATCGGGGAAGTGCAGGATGTATTATGTTATTATTGCAGTTTAATGTTGCAAAGGAGGATTTATAGTTGGGAGCTTAGAGATGTGTATGGAAGATCAAAGGTGTAGCTGACATGTACTGCAACTCTAGGGAAAAAAAGATTGACATAACGCAGGTCCTGATGTATTGGAGTAGGAAGGATAGCCCTGGGCAAAAGTATTTGGACAGAAGGAGTTTAAGACAGAAGTTACAGGGGTAAATGAGTAACAAGGGCAACTGGGAGGAGCAACGTTTCTGGCAGCTATCGTGAGAGGGATCCTTTTATATGCTGGCAACATACTGTGCCAAGGGGATGCTGTTGGACTGACAGACTCAGCTCCAGGGGCAACTTGGTAGTGTAGTAAGAAGATGGGGTGGTGTACAGTATAAAACAGGTAACATATGTGGGCAGGCTTACTTATGTCAGTGTACTGTATAAAATAGGTCATATATGTGCGCAGACTTACTTATGTCAGTTTAGAGTATAAAACAAGTATTATATGTGGCAGGCATATTTATGCCTCTGCACAGTATAAAACAGATAATATATGTCGGCAGGCTTACTTATGTCATTGCACGGTATAAAACAGGTACTATATGTGGGCAGGCTTACTTATATCAGTGCACAGTACAAAACAGGTGATATATGTAGGCAGACTTACGTCAGTGCACAGTATAGTACAGGCAATATACAGGGGAAGGCTTACTTATGTCAGTACAGAGTATAAAACAGGTAATATATTTGCGCAGGCTTACTTCTGTCAGTGCACAACATAAAACAGGTAATATATGTGGGCAGGCTTACTTAAGTCAGTGCATAGTATAACTCCTGTAGTATACATGGTCATGCTTACTTACGTCAGTGTACAGTATAAAATAGGTAATATATGTGGGCAGGCTTAATTCTGTCAGTGCACGGTATAAAGCAGGTAATACATGTGGGCACGCTTACTTATGTCAGTGCACAGTATAAAATAGGTAATATATGTGGGTAGGCTTACTCAGGTCAGTGCACAGTATAAAACAGGTAACATATGTGGGCAGACTAACTTATGTCAGTGCACAGTATAAAACAGGTAATTTACGTGGACAGGCTTACTTATGACAGTGTACAATATAAATCAGGTAATATAGTGGGCAGGCCTACTCAGGTCAGTGCACTGTATAAAACAGGCAATATACGTGGGCAGGTTTACTTCTGTCAGTTCACATTATGAAACAGGTAATATATGTGGGCAGGCTTACTTCTCTCAGTACGTAGTATAAAAGAGGTAATATATCTGGGCAGGCTTACCTATGTCAGTGCACAGTATTAAACAGGTAATATATGTCGGCAGGCTTACTTCTGTCAGTTCACATTATGAAACAGGTAATATATGTCAGCAAGCTTACTTCTGTCAGTTCACATTATGAAACAGGTAATATATGTGGGCAGGCTTATTTCTCAGTGCGTAGTATAAAAAAGGTAATATATGTGGGCAGGCTTACTTATTTCAGTGCATAGCATAAAACAGGTAATATATGTGGGCAGGCTTACTTATGTCAGTCACAGTATAAAGCAGGTAATATATGTGATATAGTCAATGTTGAAGAGTGATAGGCCAGGATGAAATTGAAGAGGAAGTGCCACAGGAAGATGCTATAGAATTTCTATGGAATGCCAGTAGGGGATGGAAAACAGGGGGATGTGCCCTCAGTTTGGAAGAAAATGAGCTAAGAGAAGAGTTGCTTGATTTAATGGACATGGATAGACATATTAAGATCAAGGAGAGAAATAGACTGCAGAAGGTCAATAAAACCCAAAAAGTCAGTAGTCTGATAAAACAAATGAATGCAGTAATTAGGGCTGTCCAATGAGATCCATGTCATATAATAGAAGTAAACAGGATACATTACTGCGCAGCTAAACCAATAACTGATAAAGTTCTACCACAAGAACACAGGATAGTGAGGGAAAGGAAGGGGAGAAATCGAATACCATCATGGAAGTATTAAATAGAGAAAACTATAATGCAATTAAGACAAGAAGTGTCACTGTTAGAAGACTATAGAAGAGGGAATAGATCAACAAATACCAAGAAAGATAGATGTGATAAAAGCAATGCAAAGTATTAGAACAGACCATGATCTATCATGAACTATCACAAATAACAAACTAAAAATCTCATTACAGGCAAAAAACTTAGAAGATACGCAGATGAATATAAAGGAAAAGTACAAAATAAGCAATTTATTGATGACCCAAAATGTTTTATAGAGAATTGGCAAATAAGGTAAAAGGAATCGAAAGACAGCCAAACAAAAAGGAAGTAGATACATTTTGGAGAAGTATTTATGAAGATCCTGTGGAACATAACAAAGATGCTAAATGGACAGAGGAAGTAAAAGAAAGAATAAGAAGTTTAAAGGTACAGGATATGAAATGGGATGAAGTAACAGCCAGAGAGAGTGAAACAAAGTTAAGAAAAGCCTATAATTGGAAAACCCCAGGCCAAGAGGGTGGCACGATGCCAGGATAATCCTATGGGCTAGGCTTGTAAAGGCTCCAGGGCCATTAGCCTAGTACACACCTATGAACCTACAAGATGCAGTACCTTACTTTTGGCTGAAAGTATTATGATCTTTGCACAAGGATTTAGCAATGAGTAAAAACTATTTATATGCACACCCCAAACAGACACCAACCTAGTTAACAACAGGAAAAACAATGCTCTTACTTAAGAGTTAACCTGGACGCTACCCTACATATTATATTGGCTAGGCTTGTATAGGCCCTAGGGCCAATAGCCTAGTACCTACCTATGAGCCTATAGACCAATAACGTGCCTGCAGACGACGTATAAACTATACCCAGGAACTGATGCCTACAGAGTTTATAGTCATTTAGAAGAAAATGCAATTATTGCATGTAGAACAAAAGGGCAATAAAAGAAAGTCATATGGAACGAAGGATCATTCTTTGTTAAATAAAGTCATAGTGGAGAACTGTAAAAAGGAGAAGAATCTAAGTATGGCATGGATTGACTACAAAAAAGCATTTAATAGTATCCCACATTCATGGATAAAAGAGTGCTTAAAAATGTATAAGATACACCCTACACTAATCGACTACATTACAGTGACCATGAAACAGTGGCAGACCACTTTGCAATTAAGCCATAATCAAGGACACATTATTATCCAATGGATAAAAATTCAAAGGAGGATAATCCAGGGTGACTCTGTCAGTCTTGCTGTTTTGCCTTGCCCTTAACCCATTAAGCTGTCTACTTAACAGCTTAGGCCATGGTTATAAGCGGGTCTATATTAAATCAGCGAATGCTTAAAAAAGTGAACACTGATTTATCGACCCCATGTAAGCAAAAGCTTACAATCCTGAACACTTAGAACAGCAATTTTTTCCCAGGGAAAAAAAAATTGCTGCTCCAAAAAAGAAAAAAAAAACTTTAAAACATTACATAAAGTTGGAAGCTTCACCTCCCACACCACCCGATGTGGGAGGCTGTGCCCCTCTCATACACTCCACCTACTTAAATATACCAACTCCATGATCACACTACAGTGACAAAAGCAGCAAAATAACAAAGGTGGCCAAGCGATTTCTATTTTGCTGTTTTGCACTTTCAAGTTCGATCAAGACGCATTTGATCATATAATAGGGAACCTTGTAATCTGGCTCCTAGAAAACAACAAAGTGTAAAGACTTCAAATCGTCTCTTTGTTGATGATTTAAAACTCTATAGCTCATCAGATGAGGAACTGAAAGCACAACTGCAAATTGTCAAAACTTTTTCAGATGATATAAGAATGTCATTTGGTCTTGATAAGTCTGCAAAAGCAACCTTTAAAGTAGGAAAACTGCAGCACCAAGAAAACATGAGTTTGGGACAAGAATGTGATATAAAAGAACTTGAGCAAGAAGGAGTGTATAAATATTTGGGAATTGATGAAGGATCAACAATAAAACATGAACAAATGTGAATAAAACTTAGTAAGGAATACTTCAGAAGACGTGAATTAATCCTGAAAACAGCACTGACATCTCGGAATAAAATCCAGGCTATAAACCAATTTGCTCTTCCTGTCCTAACTTACAGTTTTGGAGTGATTGACTGGCCCCAAAATGTGTTGGATAGATTAGATAAGAAAAAGAGAAGGATGCTTCATGCTCACCAAATGATTTATAAAAATCAGTGCATACCAAGATTATATATTCCCCATCCTGAAGGAGGGATGGGCCTCCTTGAAACTGATTACATGTATAGATCTGCAATCGTGGGACTCCACACATATCTGCTGACCTCACAAAACCCAAATGTAGTGAAAGTTTTGAAACATGAGGAGAATAAATCGAAGATGACTTCTCTGCTTAATCTAGCAGAAGCATATCAGTGTCAAGCAGGAAATGAAATCAAACCAGAAGTAGATAAAAATCAGGCAGCAACTGAATGTGCCAAAAAATAAAAGAAATAATATAAGGTGAAGGATCAGATGAGAAGGCAAGAAATGTGGAAAATGTGTAAATATAGTTGCAAGTATAGAAAACTTCTGGAAGAACCTCATGTTGATCAGGAACCAATACAGGAATGGTTAAGGAGAGGTGAATTCAAACCAAGAAATGAAAGGTTAATATTGATGGCGCAAGATAGTGGGCTGCATACACATTGGTTTATAAGGTCCGTTGAACATGTGGGAGAAACAAACAAATGTAGGTTTTGTAAAACTGATTTGGAAATAGTTACACATCTTGTTGCTGGTTACGACATACTAATGGCAGAAGGACTGTATACTGAAAGGCCTAATAATGTGGCAAGACTGTTGCACTGGGGATTCTGAAAACATTATGCTATTGAAGTGGTTAAAAACACTGGAAACATGAGCCACAAAGCATCATAGAAAATGAAGAAGTCTACATCACATGGGATCACCCATTTCCAACAGTTCAAAAGATAAATGCAAGAAAACCAGATATAGTGGTCCAAGAAAAGAAGACAAAAGTAGCACTGATCATTGCAATCACCACATCCAGTGACCACACTGTCCTTCATACAAAGAGACATAAAGTCATAAAATATCAGGATTTGCAGGCAGAAATTAGGACAGTATGGAAGAAGGATACCCAGACAGTTCCAATAGTAGTAGGAGCAATGGGTCTACAATCATATTTAGATATGTTACCAATACATGCAACCCCATACAAATTGCAGAAGGAGTCATTACTGGGCACATTGCGGGTGCTGCAAAGAGCACTACTGTCTGATATCAAAGAGTGAAACAATATTAATTTTATGAACTTCAATCATACTTTGACTTAGGAATGAGTCCATTCCCATCATGGTATTAGAAACCCAAAAGACTTGGAGAAGTTAAAAAAGAGGTAAGCAGCACCCTACAGCTAACCAAACCCCAACTTCCCCCCACTAATACCAAACTAAAATTAACTCAATAGTTTCAACATATACCTTTAGTAAAAGCACTCCAACTACAAACAGTAATACATGATCTCCTTGCTTTATCTCAGTGTGGAGATATCCATCCCAAACCTGGCCCAAAAAACCTGTCAAAAAACACTCAACCCTCTAAAAATCAAGATATGTTTCTCATAACAATGAATGCACAAAGCCTCTGTGACAAAATTACTGAATTCCAATCCTGGCTATGTCACCATTCCCCAGACATAGTAGCAATAACAGCAACTTGGCTAAAAAGAACATATTTCTGACACTGAACTCCTCCGTCCAGGATACAACATTTTTCATAATGATAGACTGCACAAAAAGGGTGCAGGTGTAGCCTTAATTTATCAAAACTCCTTAACAATAATAATCCATCCCAAACCTGTCCTACTTTCAATAACATCTGAGATCCTAATTACAGCCCTTAACATAAATCCTAATAAACAACTTTGTATTGCTGTAATTTACATTCCCCCAGGTCAAAACATCTCCAATTTGGAAAATTTCCTATGCTGGACAATCCAAAATATATCTCAAGAAACTATTATTATAGGTGACACTAACGTTAATTGGCAAAACTTAACCTCCAAAGCTCCTGCTACCAGCATTGACTACATAGTTTCACACAGCTTATCACAAAGCCTACTTATGCTTTAAATACCCAAGTAAAATCTACATCAGATTGGATTCTAGTATCTCACCCCCACTACTACTCCAACACCGACACCCTCCCAAACACCTTGAGTGACCACCTACCTGTCTTCACCTATAGAACCCATATACAAATCCCCAAACCTCACTCATATAGAACTTCCAAGAACCTTGCCCACTTTGATCAAAACATATTCATCAATATCCTACAAGCTCAAAGCTGGACCCCAGTAAAAACTTTATCCTTGGATAACGGTTTAGATTATTTCAATAAAGTCTTTCTAAGTGCGTTAAATAGCTTAGCTCCTCTTCACACCAAATGAGCAAAGCTTAACCATGCCACCTGGCTAACAAAACAAACTCAAACAACAACTGACGGCAAAACCAAAGTAAGCAACAAACGAAAGGCTCCCAGTAAACTCCAACAGTTCGTAATTTATTGTAGTTAGCGCTTTCGCTGGGGTTAATACTCCAGCTTCTTCTGACTAAAAAATTACATAAAATTTCCCACAGACTTAAAAACCCCACTTAAAAATCTTGCATCCAATAAAAATCAGAAAACAATAATGATGTCACTAAAACTACTTTCAGTTTAAAGCAACAGAGTGAAAACTAGTAAGACTCTAGTCATTCTAACTAAACGGAATGCTATTCCTATGTAGACAAAACTTGTAATTACAAGAATGTAGGCAAACCTATTTGGCCCTAATGCATCAATGCTTTCATATTGTAAATGGTTACCATGTTACACAACTACGAACTATTTCAGTCATATACCTACGAGATCCTAGTTCGCTATGCATGTTATCAATAATAGTACAAATAGCACCATAAATAATGAATTCCTCATGCAACTTAAATTATATCATCATTATACATTAACTTCCCTATACACAAATATATCATATTATTGAATTAATAATGTGTATTTGCAAAAGCTCTAAGGCATTAATACAATTTAAAGTTAAATTCATTAGGCATCTGCACGCCATTACCTAGCGAGCGCTTTCATTTTTAATAGACATTTTATTGATAGTGCCCCATTCAACCCTGGTGGTGTGTGGGCTCCTGTCCGAATTTGCCATTCTAACTCTGCTTCCTCCAGTTCTAACTCCCAAGGACCTCCTCTTAACTTCACCATTTTTGTATCACTACAAATGAAAACCTATGAAGGGGCAATTCCAAATTGTGTTTTGCTAGAGCGTTAGTAATAACATTGTTGTTTATACTGTATTGATGTTCATAAATTCTTTGTTTTATCTTTCTTTTGGTTTTCCCTATGTAGAAAGCTTTGCAGCAGTCGCAGATCGCTGCGTAGACCACCCCCTGGGAATCGCAATTAAACTTGCCATCTAAAACGTATTCTCTATCTCTAATTTTTATTTTGTTGGTTACTTTAATGAATTTACATTGATGGCATCTACCACACTTACTCATACCTGTGCAACCCTTAGTTGTTTTTTTAGAGTTCTCAACCAAGCTTTTCAAGTTCCAACCCCTTCTATAAGTTAAGTGGGGAACTTGACTGAAAATGTCCTTAGACAATGATCTCCCTGGATAAAAGCCCAATTTTTACTAACAATCTCTCTAATATATTGAGAATCTAAGGAATAACAAAACAAACTAATCAAACCCTCTTCTCTAAAGACACAGCCTGGAAAGAATGGCAAAAATGTAGAACTCAAGCACATGAACAAAATTATAAACAACTTTGTAATATGGCAAAAAAGAAAAAATAGTCATAACTGATAAGAAAATCTGTTTCTCCACACAGCTATCCACCCCAAAAAAAATCCAAAAGAATCTGGAAATCTGAATCCTCCCTGCTTAAGCTAGGAAACATGCAAAATCCATTTCCCTATCCTGACAAAAACCCTCACCAGATTGTTCAAATGTTTAGCACCCATTTCGTTGATACCATACAAAACTTAGTCAAGGATTCATCTACAAAAAGCAGTCATAACTCTCAAAATACCACACAAATGGACCCCATGTCTACCTCTATACACACTAGGGTCACCTCTGACAATATCCTATCCACTCCCTCCTTCTCACTACAGCCAGTACCTACATCCCTAGCTCTTAATTTGCTAATCAGGCTAAAACCTTGCTCACTCTCCACCGATAATTTACCACCCAAATACTTACAACTTGCAGCCAAAGCAACACCTTACCCTGTAAGTATTCTTATTAATCATTCAGTCTCTGAATCTTATGTCCCCCATCTGTGGAAAAAGTCTAGTATAACTCCTTTACACAAAGGTGGTAATACACACAATCTCTCAAATTAACGGCCAGTTTCCATAGTCTTCCCACTATTAAAAATCTTAGAAAAGTGCATACAAACCCAACTTCTACTAAATCACCTCACTAACAATAACCTCCAAGCTCCCACTTAACATGGATTCCACCCTGGACATAGCACAACCACAGCTTTACTCTCCTTCACAGATACTATGAATAAAGCTGGCCTGCCAACTTCAGTACTCCTATTAGAACTATGAAAGGCTTTCAACTCAGTATCACACCCTAAGTTATTACAACAATCAGAAAAACTAGGATGCTTCCTAAGTATGTTAACCTGGTTCTCCACCTACCTAAATAATAGACAACAATCTGTTAGATGGCAAAACCAACAATCAGAGTATCTGGTCAATAGTACAGGAGTCCCACAAGGATCCATTTTGGGACCCCTACTTTTTAACATATTCATTAATAATCTTAATAAAGCCTCCCAACAAAGCACACTCATCCAGCATGCTGACAATTCAAATTTCGTCTCCTCCTCCAACAATTTCTCTAACCTCCAAAAGATCATGCAAGATGCATTCACATCCATAGCAACCTGGCTTAATGATGCTCAATTGATGTTGAACCCCAAAAAGATAAATTGCTACTATTTTCATCAAAACATCCAGCCACAGAATTCAAGATTTTTTCACATAACAATACAGAAATTGAACAGGTGAAAACTTCAAAACTTCTAGGAATCACTATTGATAACAAACTCCCTTTCAAACACATTCTCAATACAATAAAAAAAACACTTCAGACTTGGCAAACTATACCAACATAAACTCTTCACAGATAAACAAGCAAAAATAAAACTAGCAAGCACTCTACTTATTCCCTCCCTCCTCTATGGAAGTCCCATTTTCACAAACCTCCATACATCCCTCAGCAATCAACTGCAATCCTATTACTATAAGATAGCAAAATTCACCTCCAGCATGCACAACCGATCACACCACTGCAAAGCTACTACAAACTTGTCTTAGCTTGAGTTTCACCAGTATCTCTGTTACACTTAATTAACTCTCACTCACAAGCTAATATTTAAACCTAATAACTGCCCTGCACTCCAATCTATCTTATACACATACATCCCAACTAGAACCCTCTGGTCTAAAAGTAAGCAACTTTTAAATGTAACCAAACCCAGCAAAACAGCTGGACAATGCCTATATTTCTATAACACTGCCAAAGTATGGAATGCCTTCCCTTCTTACATTACTCAACTAGGCTCCCTAAAAGCCTTTAAAGCTGCATTAGAAGCCCACTATCTAAATAATCCCACCTGCAGCTGTGAAATACAGTGTAAGCCTCCTTAATCCTACACAGCTAACTACTCCGATCCTACTTTTTAAATCTCTGCTATATTAACTCTTTTCTGTTCTGTATTACTAATTTTCCTACCTATAACAATCTGAATTTATATTTATAATTGTATTCTCTGAATGGAAAAGTATTTAATTTGTATCTTTACAGTATGATAATGGGCAGGATTCACAAAGCCTCTGTGTAAGAGTTATAACTCTTACACGGAGGCTGCAGTTAAAAAGAGTGATGTCAACATGCTCTGCATATTCATGAGAGCATGCTGAATCACACCTAAGGCTAACACGGTCCGTGCAAGACAGTAGGGGGCATGTCCGTAGGCCGAGCCCTGCAAGCGGACACGCCCCCAGAAGAGTAAAATTGCCCAAAGTAAACACCCACGACAGAGACCATGGAAATGTGAATAAACACAACACAACACATGCCCCCACAGACTATGAACATAAAATATATAAATGAACATGTAATATATTTTTTTCAATCGTAAAGATGTTTGCCCGTTTGTGCGCTCGTTTGCGCGGGCATGCCCGTAGCTTAGCCACAGTTAGCAGTCAGTGGAAAAGGATATAAGAACTAAATATGCAAAGTAAGCCAAGAAGCAATAGCATAGTGGTAGAGACGTCAGCTAAAGAGCAGGCATTCATGATTCGAGCCCCCTCAACACCAATTTTTATTTCTAGTAAAATAAGCACGAAACAAGTCCCTGACAAACATGTACACATATAAAATCATAGTTTATGTAAAATGTAATGAAATAGTCCATTTATTTTGAAGAAATGTGAGATAACAAAATAATAAAAGATGCCAGATGTGCCTATATCTGAGCTACAGTTTAACAAGGTGAGTGCATCTGCCCGTAGGTGAGCAGTGCTTTAACAGGTGCAAAATGAGTGCCCGTAGGTGAGCAGTGGTTTAACAGGTGCAAAATTAGTGCCCGTAGGTGAGCAGTGGTTTGACACGCTGAAACTATATGTCCCTAGCTGAGCTGAGCGTAATATGCGTGCTGATAGCCAAATGAGGCTTAAACCAGTGTACCCCGTTTGCGCAGAGCTGCGCACCGTGCCAACAAGCTAACCGACGGGCAATGTTGAGCAAGCTGTAACAAAACTGCCTTTACACAGACACACCCCCTAGCCTGTCTAGACAGTCATAAAATATAAAAAGCAGTGGCCAGGTTTGAACCCAGGATACCATGCACCATAGACAAAGTACTGAACCACTAAGCCATGACAGCTGTACTCAGAAATGCAGTAATAGCAAATATATAGGAAAGAATAGAAAGTGGAGCATGACAAAGCAGGTTTTGTGAAGTGGATACAATTTCAAAATGGCCAATCACAGATAAGTGCGGGAAAAACGGCATATATAAGCCCCATAGGCAGGAAGACACAGCATAAATGATTGTAGAACTGACTTGCAGCCAGAATGTCAGGTGTAAGTGAGGGTAGTTGCTTTCGAGCACAGAGGTGGGGTATTGAGGAGTCCAGATACATGGTCTGGCTCCTAGTCCACAATCATGAGACCCAACTCATGCAGGGCCAGGTCCTGTGGGGAGCATATAGGGCTGAGGCATGGGATCAGTTGGCTCATGATCTCACCAGTGCCACAGGGATTCCAAGGACTGGTGAGCAGGTCTGTCACCACCATGCGGACCTGAAGAGATGCAAGCAGGACCAATTGAACCTTTGGATCCAGGAGGCGCGGCAAATGCCCAACGCCCCACTACTGAGTAAGTTACATGTAATTATGTATGTAAGAAATTAAATTAGCTGATATTATGGATGTGTATTCCAATATTACTTCATTTATATTACAGCTGCAGGTGTCCGTTCTGTGAACCACAGAGCCTATGGCGATAGGCTGGTGCAGTTGCGCCACCAGGCAGGTCAGTAATCCACTCCCAGTAACTGTAAAGAAATATCAAAGTATGACAGTTAGCAAAAGAGTGCAGTGTAGTCACTAAGTAATAAAATGTGCAAGTAACAGTGTAAAAGTGTTTGCAAGTAGTGCTTGATTACAAAAGTGTGTTGCAGTCTGTAATCCAAACAGAAAAATGAAAATGTCTCAAATAAAGTCTGAACTAAAGATGCCCCACCTGTAATATAATAGTGCATAACCTGCAGCAGGCTGAAAAGTACAGCTGCAGAAGATGAGCAAATCACATGTGTGAAATATATCCCTGTTGAAATACTGAAACATGACAGAAGTGAGACTGCTGGAAAGGATTGTAATAACTACAGGTAAAACATGTCAATAAAGCCTAGAAGTAAGTACCATCCTGAATAGTAAAATGAAAACAAGTGAGAGGGTGTGAGAAAGAGTTATGAATCCACCAATAAAGTAGTAATAACCCCTGAATAAAGTATACTGCAGTCAGTACAGAATGAAATGAATGTGACAAGTAGAACCAAACTGCGAAATGTGTCCAAAGTGTTGCTGCAGCTGGAATGTGTATCCCAAAATCTGGATATGTTGCTCTCAGTCTGCAATATGCAGATAGTATGATTGTCTGAAATATCAAGCATCCACAGTTGTCTATAGCTATATAAAGCAAATGTAGCAGGATGATGTAGCTGAACAAAGCCAGATATGAACTTGTATGAATAACAATAAAATGTATATTGATGTAGCAGTAACAGTCCTATCACCAAAGTGAAGTAGTTATCATATAGGAAACTGTAGTTAGAACAGTAGTGTGTATATATATCTGTAGCTATTAGAAATGTACAGCATATATATTGGTATTCGAAGGTGTTAATAATATTTTCTTCACCCCATCCTATAACCACATATAATCCATTCCACGCGAAATTGGTATGTGCAATCACAATTAACACCCATGGATATTTGTCCTGATGGGTCATAAATATTTGCATGTCCATTGATGCATCTGCCCTGTTCATACATCCAAACCTGATGGCCTGTTGCCATCAATCAACCCTGCATGTTGTTGGACTGTGTATTGCTGTTCAAATTATGCATGTGTTATGCTCGCTGTTCAATGGTGTGAATATCTGGGTGTCTGGTTAATGGGAATACTAATGCATGCTGTTACAACTAATTGTGAATGGTATTGTATGTTACTAACCCAAACTGTCATGACATAATGCAAAACATAGAACGACAGGGAAGGCGGGTTCCAGCGGACCCACCTCTCCCACCTCAGCTGGCGAGTGCACCTGGCACTAGTACCCAGTCTGGACCCTCCTCCGGTGGCCCTGTGCCACCTGTGGGTGGAAGAGCTGCAGGGGATGGGGCCCGTCCCCCTTCTGCAAGCATGGCCAGAAGAGAACCACCACTCACCCTCCATAGCGTCCGGACTATGGTGCGTAGGGAGATCCGGGACTCTGTTCTTGAGCCCCTACACCAGCTTGAGGCACAGGTGGCACAACTTACGGGCATGCCTGTTGCCCGGCCTACACAGCCCCCAGCACAGCCCCATCCTGGGCAGTGAAGGAACAGTGGCAACTGCCCATGGGTGGGGATATCAGTTCCACTGTTGCCATCTGTGGGCTCATGGGCTCTGGATATCCAAACCTCCATCCCCGTCAATTGTGTAACCCCCCCACACGTGTCATACACCGCCCCTGTATGCGTCTTGTTTGTCTTGTCTGTTGACCTACCCAACCTACCTCCCCAGCTATACCGACTTCCTTCACCTGACATACCACTCTCACCTGAAAAAAAAAAGGGCACTCTGTACCCACAAAAAAATGACGCCCCATACATAGCTGCCCATTCCACACACATGTCTGCTGGACATGGAAATATCAATTACAATTGGCTGTACAACAAGTATTATTGTTGCCCTGACACCTCTCTCAGGGGTGGAAGGTTTCAAATGTCACACCAAATTACATACATATGCACAGCTGTTGCTGATGAAGAAATGGGCAGCTATGGGCCTTACTTACATCCCTCCTGCAAATCCCAACCTTGTTTCCCTACTGTCTTACCCTCTTTGTGACCCCTTTTTCACCACTTTCCTGTCTCCCCATTTTCATTTCTTTCAAAGAAAATAGCGCAGGTGTGTGCCAGAGTAAGCACTGTTAAGCGGTTGTAAGCGGGTATGCGCATGTGTGCGCGGAGCTGAACGCCAGTGCGCATGCATGAGCTCCACGCAAACCAGCGCTAACCCAGTTACAACTGCTTAAAAGGGCCTTAGTCACTCTGATTGACAGGTCCTGTAGTCAGTTCAAAAGCAAAATAAAATCAGTCCCGAACCCAGGACCTTGTAAACAGTAGTCTGTATGACCTACCACTAAGCCATGACTCTTATACAAGAACATTGTGCTAAAATAAATATATCATGTAATAGTAGGAATGAATGTAAAGGGAATATAGGATGTGTAGTACACAAAGCATGTCATTTAGAATTACTGTAAAAACTAGTGGATTTCCATAATAGTAGTGTGTGAACAGAAACAGCCATGCTAGTTGGTAGCTAGTAGGTAATAATGTCAGTTAATGTACATATATAAATGTATGTATATTTACATATATATATATATATATATATATATATATATATATATATAGTTGTAGGTGTCATTGTGCATACACACTTACTACAAGGAACAGGAGAGAGGAATGGAGAAATGTGAATCTACAACGCAGCCTGAATAATGAGAGAGATACTAACCTTTACACTCACAGAACAGTGTCCACAGCATACCAGCATGGTCCCCGCCTTTACAATCTGAAAGGGCAACGCCTATCTCACATACCCTTTTATAGCACTGTCCTGAAATCACAGTGAGAACTGCAATCAGTACACAACTGGCTGCATGCAATACCTTCCTCGAGCTGTACTGCTGATCTAACCAGCATATCCTATAACTGAAAAGTTCATCTCTACTTGATTCCCAAGTAGACTATTCTCTATCTGTAAAGCCTAGCACTTACTCCTACAGTACTTGCACCTTGATAAAGCACTCTTATTATAGATAGTACCCCACCAGCCTAAAACCCACTTCCCCCGGAGTCCTTTGAAAGTCTCTTTATCTACTACTTCTAGTATGTCGAGGGATCAGTTGCTAGTGTCCTCTCCAGCTCAACTGGTGAACCTGGGAATATTGAGGCAATGTTACAACTGCCTCATGTACACAGACAATCCTCTCCTTCTCCCACAAAACACAAATACATGCGAGATGCAACTATACGGCCAAACTGGAGGCTGAGCTCTCTCAACATAGGACTGGCAAGACCAGACAGGAGGAGAAGGTAACCACACACAATACATACCCAGTCACACATGGTACCATCACAACTTCAAATCATACACATACTCACACAAAGACATACTCGGAGGCTCTGATCAAAAATTTACCAAAACAGCAGAGGCCACCAAAGCAGACACCCAAACAACTACCACCTCACGACCCAACACATGCAACACATAGACCACACAGTCAGAGTGTCAAACAGTCACAGCCCTTAAGGCCAAACAAAATGCCAGACACACTTGTCATTGGTGATTCCATAGTCAGACACACTGACGTCCCGCTCACCAGACTGAGTAAAGAGAAGGTCACAGTAAGCTGCCTGTCAGGTGCTAGAATCCGCCACATAACACAAGCACTCAGGTCTCTCAACAGCAGGTACAAGTACGACTCAGTCATTGTCCACGCTGGTGTCAACGACCTGAGACGTACCTCCTTGGACTACATGAAAAGGGACATCGAGGAGCTCTCTGATTATGTAGCCCAGGCAGGTATGACCCTGACCTTGAGCAGTATCCTACCTTCACCTAGAATGATGCCACAATACAGTGATAAGATGATCAGCTTTAATAATTGGCTTAAATTCTGGTGTCATTCAAAGGGATCCAATGTCTGTCTGCCTGGGATGACATGCTGGACAAGCCACGCTGCTTCAAGGGACGGCTTGCACCTGTCACCCTGGGCTTCGGATATTGGCAAAGGCTCTTGCCACCCCATAGTGCCTTTTTAGGCAAGGCTCAAATTCTAAACCTACCACCCTAGAACACCAAAAGGAAAAAAACTAAGGGTAATGCTGCTCAATGCCAGAAGTCTCAATCTCAAGATGCACGCACTCGAGGCCCTTCTCAATATGGAGAACATCGATGTCTGTGCTGTGACAGAAACCTGGTTCAAGGCTCCTGAGAGCACCCCAGCACTAACAGGTTTCACCTCATATCATGCTCCGGCCCCAAAATCCGGACAACACCAAGAAAGGAGGGGTGTCCATATTCATAAAGGACACCCACACCTCAAGGTTGGTGGCAACGCATGATGCATCGGAGACCATCCAGGTGCAATTAACCATAGGCAAGACTGCTCTGCAATTTGTAGCATGTTACAGGCCACCCTCTCAAACTCAGGAACCTCACATGGCCTTCCTGAAAACATTGGAGGGGATAAATGTATCTCCAAACACCATCATACTAGGTGACTTTAACTATCCTAATATAGACTGGGAACACTACTCAAGCCCGAACACTCTAACCCAAAGATTCCTGGAGTTCATAAACTCAAATGCCATGGAACAACTAGTCACCATCCCCACAAGAGGAGAAAACATACTTGATCTCATCATCATGAACATGGGATCAAAATGTTCAACACCGGAAGTATACCCCTCACTGGTGAGATCAGATCATAAACTAATCTCGCTGGAGGTCCTCATCCGCCCCACCTGAAAAAACAAGACCACAGTGAAAAACTTCTCAAAAGCCGATTTCACACTTCTAAAAACTAGTGTGGTCTCCTTTAAGGCCCCTGAGCCAGTGGTAAACATTACTCAAACCGCTGAATCACTTACAAATGCCTTCTACCAGCACCTACAGGACTGCATGGATCAGGCAATCCCAAACAAAACTAAGACTCTCTGCACCAAAGGCAAGCATCCAGTCTGGTGGACCCCAGCCATAAACAAGCTCTACAACAAAAGGAGGAAGCTACTACAAGATAGAGCAAAATCGTTGAAAGGTAAGACACCTTTGATCATTATAAGTAAAAAACTAAGAGCTCTCATAAAATCATCCAAGGCAAATTTTGAGAGAAAAATCGCCAAGGACTCTAAAGAGAATCATAAGGCCTTCTTTAGCTATGTTAGAAACCTAGGAGGAAACTCCCAGATATGCTCAGAATTAGTTCAAAATGATGTGAAAATTACTGAACCTACACACATTGCCAACATACTGGCTGACAGGTTCAGTGCAAACTTCTCCGTCCCTCCCCCCCAAAAGGAGAGATATCTATTCCAGAGGATTCTAGCCCCCCAAACATCTCCAACCCCCAGGTGAGAACTGCCCTCACTAAGGCAAAAAACACAGCATCCATGGGACCGGATGGTGTCCCGGCTGTGTGCTTCATGAACTCAATGAGGAATTAAACCCACAGTTAGGACAGCTGTTTAATCTTAGCCTGACCTCAGGATACGCACTCAAGGAGTGGCGCACGCGACTGTGGTCCCACTTCATAAGGGCGGTGCCTCCACAGACCCTGGAAATTACCGCCCCATTAGCTTGACAAGCCTTATCTGCAAAGCCATGGAGAGGATCATAATGGAACTCATAAATAAAGACATAGGGAACTTGCAGACTTTGGATCCAACTCAGTTTGGCTTTGTCAAAGGCAGATCCTGCCTCTTAAACTTGGTTGACTTTTGAGACAGTCACCAAGGCCATTGATGAGGGAAAGGCAGTCCATACAGCCTACCTCGACCTGGCAAAGGCCTTCACACAATACCCCACTCAGGTATCATCGAAAAACTCATCAGCTTGAATGTAAACCCATACATCACAAGATGGGTTGCAAACTGGCTAAGTGACAGAACCCACAGGGTCAGAGTTGCTGGAGCCATGTCAGACTCAAAGCCTGTCACAAGTGGTGTCCCACAGGGCTCAGTCCTGGGTCCACTCTTGTTCGGCATCTACTTTTCTGAAGTACAAGCAAACACAGGAGGGTTATGGCTGACAAAGTTTGCAGATGACTGCAAACTGGCCATAGTCGAAAACACATCTGACACAGATATCCTCCAGAAGGGCCTCACAGAAATGGATAACTGGTGCCAGAGCCATGGCCTGAAGTTAAACGCCAAAAATGCATAGTCATACCCTTTGGGAAAAACAAGGCTACCCCTAGCTACCATATAGGTGGCAATCCACTGAGCACAGAAAAAGTCATCAGAGATCTGGGGACCCAGGTTGACAGTAGCCTTCGCTTGACACTCATGTTGCTAAAGTAGTTAGGAAAACCTTCTATATCACCCACCTGATCATGAAGGGATTCACATCTAGATCAAGGGAGGTCATCGTCCCCTGTACTCATCACTTATTAGACCTATGATTGAGTACAATGCCCGTTCGAATGTATCTGACCAGACACCTGCTGCAGCTTGAAAGGCCCCAAAGTTCCTCACCAAAAGGATAAAGGGTCTCAAAATATGTCTTATGCTGCCCGACTGAAAGAACTCCAGCTCTATTCAGTCTCATACCGCTTGCTCAGAGGTGACCTGTGCCTGACATATAAGGCCATGTCAAACCCAGATTTGATGAATATGCTTCACCTCAAAAATCTAGATCCCTCAGAACCACAAGGGCGGAGACTTAAACCTTGACACGGTTATAAATAGAACGTGCTGGAGGGACAGATTCATCACCCAGAGACTCCCTATGCTGTGGAACAAAATCCCGGTACATGTGAGGCAGAGCACCTCTCTGGTCTTGTTCAAGAGGAATCTTGACCAATGGATGGGAGATTGCAGATATACCCCAGGGATTACTTCAGCGTCACTGCTTGACAGAGGCACAGCAAAATGATAGGCATAGTTTTTATTCAAACTAAAGGGGTGGCGAAAGCCACATAACTATGGGCTAGGCTTATAAATGCCCTTGGGCAGATAGCCTAGTATGAACCTATGAACCTATGAACCTATTAGCAAATGCTGTCTTACAATTGGTGCAGAGGCCATCACATGGACCTATGCAGATACCTACAAAAGTAGCCAGTACTAACACTCCACACATGCAATACGTTCATTGCACTGTCTGGAAGCAGACAGAGGGAGAGAGACAGACAGAGACAGAGAGTGAGAGAAAAAAAAATACACACGCTACACACTGAGTCTAAGCTGTCAGCAGTGACAGTAGCAAGCCGTGCCAGCAGCAGCAGGAAGCAGAAGTAGTGGTAACGCAACCAGCTGCGACAAACACAGGTAGCAGGTTAATAGTCTGCATACTGTGAACCCTCCAAATGTGTCATAGGTCTGTATCTATAGGTATGTCCATGTCATATGTTGTGTGTACGTAGTTCCACCAAAAGGGGATGACTATACATTACATGTCAGTCAGTGTTAGGCCATGATCCTGGCAGCAGTTGTCTGTGCGTTACCCTCAGCAATGGCTGTAGTGACTGTTTTGAAAGGTCAGCCAGGTTCAAAAGGCAGGATCAGCCCATCACAAAGGCAAACTGGCCAGGAACAAGTGTCTGCAGGTACCCAATATCGCTGTATATGCGTCCCATACTGAATAATTCCATAGCTTAGCAGACCAGGCCGGTTATGCTTATGATGTGGTAGTTCCCAGGGTCAGTAGAGGTGCCTCCTTAGTGGTGTGGGACCACTGTTGCTGTATGCCAGTGTCCAGGTACATATCCTGTAGTACGGCCAAGGTTAAATAACAGTCTTATATGCGGTTGTATGTCCTCTTGGAGTGCACGTAGCACACATCCAGGGATACCATCAGGTCACAGTGATGCTGTGTGTTCTGCTTTGCTGAGGGCGGCCCTCACTTGGACATGTGAGATGATAGGGAGGTTACATACAGCTGTGATAAGTATTTCAACATGTGGGGGAGAAGGAGGGGGGATACATGCACCAAACCTGTCTGCAAGAATGTTGCCAATATGTGTGTGTTCGGTGAATGTTAAGTAGGTGTGTATTAACTCAGAGCATATCTGAGGCATTTGGTCCATATGTGCAACATAACTGAAGAAGGCCTTGTGGTTATCTATAGTGTTTGTGGCCATTTCCCTCCCAGAGTAGGCCATGGCTGTTGTTATGAGAGACCGTAGTGTATTACCAGTGCTGACCAGAGATGCCTTCCTTTAATGTGAATCTGCTCTGTCCTGCAGTAGCCTCCTGCTATTGTTATACAATCTGCCTCTGGCTGGGGTCCACCGGACAGGATGCCTAACCTTTGTGCATAGGGTCTGGGTTAGAAATGTGTGTGCAAGTTCCATGCAATCTGTGGGATGTCTGTGGTAAGCATTCACAAAGGGGTCAGCAGTGTGGGTTGTGGCTTCCACTGGCACAGTGGGCTGCATGGATACCATCCCAGTCCTAACAAGTGAATAACTGTCTAATCACATACATATCAAAGTAGTCTACTGTGCTGGTGGTGGTGGTGGGATTTGTATATCCAGGCCGAGTAACTTGTGTCCACATCACACTAGTGGATGGCGTACCACATATAGTACCTTGGTATGAACCCCCAGAGTGAGGTTGTGCATTGGACCTGTCGCAGTGTGCTGACCGATGGGGCATGCTACTATGTTGTATGGAATGTGGCAGGTATTGTTGCACAGGTGTTGGCTGAGCACTGATATCTGGCCATGTACTTGTGTATCCACCATGAGGCACACACATGCAACATGTGGGAGTAGTAGTATATCACTACACTTGAGTATCATGTATAGTATGTGTGCCATATATTGCTGACATAGTCTGCTGATATCCTGTTTGTGTTCTCTTCCAGGGAGATGGCGCGTCAGCGTAATCCCGCCTACTCTGCAGCGGAAGATGAGATACACCAGAGCCTGGTGCGGGAGTATGACATACTGTTTTCCCGCACCAGCCAGAATCAGCAGGAGAGGGCTGCACTGTGGCAAGACCTTGTCCGTAGGGTAAATGACATTGGCACGCATAATAGGACATATGAGCAGGTACGACATCACTGCAGTGATTTAATCAGAAATGTCCGTCAGCGTGCGTCGGATATCCACAGGCAACAGGTTGCCACAGGAGGTGTGGTGGCCACACCCCCCCCCTCACCAGACTGGAGGTACTACTGCTAAGTTTTGTGGCTCCAGCCCCGGAACAGCAACAGCAATACACCTGCATCATGATGGAGGCTGGATCCACACAGCAGCACAACATAGAGCGTGCAGGTAATATGCCATATGTACACTTGACTGTTCTGTACACTGTTAGTTTATGCATGTGTAAGGTGTGTCCGTGGTATGTAGCTGTCAACATAGTATGTAATTGTGCATGTGTGATATTGGCAATATCAGCAGCTGACGTGTGAAAGGCAACTGGTGTACTACTGCACTGTATAATATGCAGTATCAATGGCACAGTTGTGCCCATTGACATTAATCTCCTCATTTCTGCAGGTCCCTCTGGGGTTACAGCAAGGCAGGCCATCCATGCTGGTGAGTGTGTTTAACAATACCTATAATAGTCCTGATAGTGCTAGTAACACTAGTGTAACTCAGTAGTGCTCTGTGTGTATACTGCGGGGTGTGCTTGTGTGCATGTGTGCCTGTGTCCACGTGTATGTGTGCATGTGTGCATGTGTCCACGTGTGCATGTGTGCATGTGTGCATGTGTACACGTGACCACGTGTGCATGTGTGCATGTGTCCATGTGTGCATGTGTCCATGTGTGCATGTGTGCATGTGTGCATGTGTCCACGTGTGCATGTGTGCATGTGTGCCTGTGTGCATGTGTGCCTGTGTGCCTGTGTGCCTGTGTGCATGTGTCCACGTGTGCATGTCTGCATGTGTGCCTGTGTCCATGTGTCCATGTGTGCATGTGTGCATAAGTGCATCACTGGTAACATTGTGTGGACACTGTAAACTGTGTTTCCTGTCTTCCTCCCACAGGTTCTGGTGCTGCTCTGGTGTCCTGCAGCAGGGAACCTGAATCTGGTGCCACAGGTACTGGTAATGATGATATCTGTGTAATGGTACAGGAAGGTGTGTCAGGGTCCGCCATTGGTCAGCCAATTGACAGTACACAGCTGTCAACCCCATCATTGTGCACAGTCATACTGCCAGTACATCCTTTGTCACCATTGTCCCTAGGTGATGGACAGGATACAGTGGGCATTGACCAGGGTAATGTGGTATCTGTGGCACATGCTTCCCCACACAGCAGCCATGGGCAGGGTCCTGTGATGGTACCAAACAGACAGTTGCCCATGGGTTCTCGTGGGAGCATCCGTGGGTGTACTGCCTCTGGCAGACGTGCCCAAAGAGGTCTGTCAACCTCAGCTATGTTTCGGGCTGTCATGCAGGCACAGTCGCGTATGGAAAGGTACACCAGACAGGGTCTGAAGGAGCTGAGAGCATGTCGCACAGCCATGACTGACAGTATGTGTGACATCGCGGATGCTATCCGTAATTTCACTGATGTCATAGTCAGACGTTGTGGGGACATATTAGAGCAGTTCCACAACCAAATGTCCATGAGCCAGGGCAATGGTGGGCGGTTGCAGCGTCGACGTGGCTGTATGCCAGCAACAGCAGCAGCTGGCAATCGGCGCAGATGACAACAGGCCCACGCACGCCCCCATAGTGCCAGCAGCAGCCCCAGCAATGCTGGGTATGTGCTGTCATTGGAACGTCCCAGGAGACCACGTGCACCTGGCTCTGGACAGTCACAACAGGGACCTGTGTCCAGTCAACACACTCCCACTTCTGATGACAGTACCCAGTCTGGCTTAGTACTGGATACGGACTGTAGCACCCCTGCCAGGCACAGGTACAGTGTCCGTGCCCACAGACACTGATCTGTATGACCTGCCAGGTGCAGTCTGTGGCTGTCCACAAACCCCTGTATATGGCAGCCATGAGGTGGAACTGTGTGCGTGCATACACACATGCGAAATGTTAACACCTAGGGCTACCACATACACGCACACACTGCACCAACAGTGCCCCACCCTGTACTGCTGTCCCTCACCAACACACATACACACATGTCAATTGGTGGTATCAGTGGCAGTCTCAGGCATACCTAATTCACACCCTGTGCATATGATGACACTGTGCCACCTCCTGCAATCTCCAACATCATTGCAGGAACAGGTAAACACGTTGCTGATGCACAGGGTGACTACATAGAAGTGTATTAGTAGTATCATGTTGGTAACAGTACAGTGTGCTGATATGACTGTGTGTATATCCCAGCATGCCTGATGCAGTAACCGTATGACTGTCCTGAATTGTTATCTGCACCCACAGTGCGTACCAAAGTGTAACAGCTGCACATTATTGCATGCCGGTGGTAAGGATGTCAACAGATAGCCACATACATGGGTAGCACAGGGGGGAAGCTAATGCAAGTAGTGATATGCAATGATGGACATGTACTGTAATGGTGTCAAGTTGCCCACAACAACTATGCAATGTGGATGTTTGCGCATGTTGATATGTGTGCAGTACCAATGTAATCCAAATCACAATTAACTATGACATAATATCAGTTCTACCTTAGGCATCTGCGCTGTTCATTCCTGGGTACATGTTGATAGTGCCTACATATTTGCACTGTTACTTACTGTTAGTGTTACCCCTTCTTTGTTGTACAATGAACTGCTTCCAGCCCTGCTTACTGTAGCTTTGTTTGCATGCATGTTCGCTTGGGGTTCCCTGGAACACTGCTTCCACCTGCAATGCAGAGTTACAGTGCTTCTGTGGACTCCTAGTGACATCTGCATAGCGTACGATACATATGTGAAGTTTACACATGACAGAACGTCACTGTCCGTCCTGTTCGCATGTACGTTGCCAGTGACACATTGCACATGTCTTACCTGGCATTTACCCACGTGTGCAGTCATATATGCCAGTGCTATGAAACAGTAGCAGTACACCCACACATACACACCTTCAGTATGTTGTTCCCCATTGGCCCTATGTGTTGGTGCTCACCATGGCAATCACACTACTAGGGTAGCATGTGCAAAGGTAACCTGTGAATCACCTCTATGGTCCAGTTGTGGTTTATGTGAGTCATGTGACAATGTCATAGCTGCCACATGTATGCAGTCAACCATCACCCTTGGCCAGGAACGTACAACACATGTGTGGGATGCCACCACATAGCCAATCTGGGGACTGAGCTCTCTGAACCCAGTAATGCCATACCCTGTCAGGTGGCATGTCATACTACAGTGACTACAGTACAAGTCAGACATAGACATGCACTGACAGCATGCTGAACACACTGGGGCATACGTGGGGACTCAGAATAGCATCCTGCCTGAGCATCACACACCTCCGCAGCTGGCACACAGGCATATGTTACGTCGGAACAGAGCACATGCCACACATGGCACACACATCCCATGTGCCACACACTCACAGCCTGTAGGGCTACAAACACACCTGCTACAGATGTGTCAGGTACCTGTCTTGGACGCTGCAGTGGGGTCCTGCTCAACAGGCTGTATATGGTGAAGGTCACAGTGATATGCCTCAGGGGCACTATGGTCCACCACAAAACACATGCATACAGGTCAGTCAGAGGCATGGACACATATGACTCAGTCATTGACCATGCCACTATGGATGACCTTAGACATACCTCCCTGGACTACATGATAGGGAACATAGAAGGGATCTCTCAGCATGTGGCACGGGCCAGTATGAGCCTGATCTTGGTTGCCAACATACCCTCACCAGGTATGCTACCACTATATGTAGGAAGGGTGTTGTATGTCTACATTCTGCTCAGTCTCCAATGTCATTCATAGGGTATCCGCTGGCTGTCAATGTGTGCTTACATGCTAGGGAAGCCACAATGATGTGCAAGGGGCAGCTTGCACGTGACACCCATGGCCCAATGTATATTGGTGAAGCTCCTTGATACACACATACTGCCTTATGCTGCAGGACACGGATTACATAGTCACCTCCGCGGGTATCACACAGGTTAGGACACTAACAGTGCTGCTACACAACACCAGCAGTGTACACCACAAGATGCATGCACTGGACACTGTCCTCGGCACGGTGAACTGCAATGTCTGTGCAGTACCACAGTCCTGATTCATGGCTCACAGGTGCAACCCATCACTGCCAGGTTATGCCTCATACCATGCCTGTCATCCCCTGCACATGTAACACACATGGACAGGGGGGTGGTATCCCAAGGCACCACAGATACACACACCTCCAGGTTGTTGGCACAGCACAAAGCATCAGGGCCTATTCATGTGCAGCTAACAGTGTGTTGGACTGCCGTCTGGTTCATAGCCTGGCACACACAACCCTCCCATACACAGGAAAACCACCTATCCTCCATAACAACACTGGCAATATGACAGTCTCAAGAACTGTCTTCATATGGCTGGACTGCATCCAGCCATACATTGTGTGTGAGCATTACTGTAGCTACAACACACTAGTTGAAGGGTTCCCAGCATGTGGTCACTGAATTGCAGTGGAATGACATGTTACCACTCCCACAACAGGTGGGAACATGCAGCACCTGTACATCGACTACATGTAGACTATATGGCCCAGACCAGATGTGTATCCCCTGCTGTAGGTATTTTACCATATACACCCACACTGTATAGACACATACCGCACAGTAAGACACAGTCATATTGTTATGCATTGCAAATACCATTTATCCACTCGAGGCATGTGTCAGACATGGTAACTACTGCAGGTCACAGGTATTTATGTGTATGTGTCACACCCATACATCATGTGTGCAATGCCATTGCTGGTTTAGGCAATGGCATGCATTGTTATGCACAAAGACCCACACAGGGTCATAATGTGTGACACAACCACATGTGGCAGTTGTGGGTTACCAAAACATACCTATCTGTACTCTGACAATGGTAATAGACCCAGTAGCAGAGCGCTCTATTGGCATTACTGGCCAACTAGCCCTGTTTGGCTGTGCTGATAGTGTGGTGACATCCCCTGTGTTTACTGGGGGAATATGCAGCATCTGGTGTATTGTAGTATTTGCCAAACAGATCTGTTCTTTCACACACACCCTACTACCCCCCCCACACACACTTACTTGCCATTTGCAGGATTCATACCCCTACGTAACTAAGTCATGACACGTGAGAGAGATGCACTAGCGAAGCGCACTATTCGGATTACTAGATGATTCCTCTTCTCTGGTTGTACTCATAGGGTGCTGACATCATCAGTGTTTTGAAAGGGTAATGTGCATCAGGTAGTGTGATCTCCTGATTGCCAAAACTAACATGTTTGTCATACAGAATTGCACACACACAAACTCCCCACATCCAAACACACACACATACCATTTGCAGGTTTCAAACTCCTACCTAACTATATTATGACACTTGAGAGAGATGCATTAGCAGAGCGCGCTATTCGTATTACTAGGAGGTTTCTCTTCCCCTGTTGTACTTATAGGGTGCTGACATCATCAGTGTTTAGAAAGGGGAATGTGCATCCTGTAGTGTGTTCTCCTAGTTGCTAAAAGGGATATTTTTTTCATACAGACTTGCACACACACTAACCCCCTCCACACACACTGAGCATTTGCAGGATTCAAACCCCTATCTAACTATGTTATGACACTCGTGACAGATGCATTAGCAGAGCACGTTATTTGAATTACTGGGAGGTTTCTCTTCTCCTGCTGTACTTATAGGATGCTGACATCATCCGTGCTGAGATAGGGGAATGTGCATCCTGTAGAGTGCTTTCACAGTTGCCAAAAGGGACATCTCCCTCACACAGACTTGCACACACACTACCCCCCTCCACACACTGGGCAGTTGCAGAATTCAAACCCCTACCAAAATATGTTATGACACTTGTGACAGACGCATTAGCAGAGCGCGCTATTCGAATTACTGGGAGGTTTTCCTTCTCCTGCTGTACTTATAGGGTGCTGACATCATCCATGCTGAGATAGGGGAATGTGCATCCTGTAGAGTGCTTTCACAGTTGCCAAAAGGGATATTTCTTTCATGCAGATTTGCACACACACTAACCCCCTCTACACACACTGAGCATTTGCAGGATTCAAACCCCTACCTAACTATGTTATGATACTCGAAACGGATGCATTAGCAGAGTGCGCTATTCGCATTACTGGGAGGTTTCTCTTCTCCTGCTGTACTTATAGGGTGCTGGCATCATCAGTGTTTAGAAAGGGGAATGTGCATCCTGTAGTGTGTTCTCCTAGTTGCCAAAAGGGACATTTCTTTCATACAGACTTGCACACACACTAACCCCCTATACACACACTGAGCATTTGCAGGATTCAAACCCCTACCTAACTATGTTATGACACTCAAGACGGACGCATTAGCGGAGCACGCTATTCACATTACTGGGAAGTTTCCCTTCTCCTGCTGTACTTATAGGGTGCTGACATCATCAGTGTTTAGAAAGGGGAATGTGCATCCTGTAGTGTGTTCTAGTTTCCAAAAGGGATATTTCTTTCATACAGACTTGCACACACACTAACCCCCTGTACACACACTGAGCATTTGCAGGATTCAAACCCCTACCTAACTATGTTATGACACTCAAGACGGACACATTAGCGGAGCACGCTATTCGCATTACTGGGAAGTTTCCCTTCTCCTGTTGTACTTATAGGGTGCTGACATAATCAGTGTTTAGAAAGGGGAATGTGCATCAGGTAGTGTGTTTTCCCAGTTGCCAAAAGGGACATTTCTCTCACACAGACTTTCACACACACAAACCCCACTCACCCACCTACACACACTGAGCATTTGCAAGATTCAAACCCCTACCTAATTATATTATGACACTTGAGGAAAACACATTAGCAGAGCGCACTATCCGAATTACTGGGCATCTGTTCTGCACCTGCAGTATTTATAGGGTGCTGACATCTTTATTTCTACAGAGGTATGTACATGTAGTACTACCTGTCAGGTGGGGGATAGCATATATATGCATTTGCAGCCACGTACGTCAGGGTCAGATATGCACATCGCACTGGCAGGTTATGTTCTATACCATGCTTTGTGACCAGAGGACCTGTAACACACAACACAACCAGTCCAGAACACCACACCCACATCCAGGACACACACTTAGCTTCCCTGGGAACAGTGCCGGGATATGCATGTGTTCACATACACCATTCCAGTTGTTAACATCAGGTACAGGTATATTGTGTGTGAGAACTACTCAGGCCGCTACCACTTTACCCTACAGCCACTACAATTTGTGGGTACATGTGCTATGGCAGAACCACACACCACAGCCACATGGGGGAATACATATTGCACCTGTCCATCTGCAACATGGGTACTCACTGTTACACACCAGAGGTAGACCACCATTGTTGATATCTGACCATACCCACCTTTTCCTGGACATCCACATCCCATCTCCACCCCCAGGCAAGGTTGTCACTGTACACAAACTGTATTTAGCACAAGCAGACTCTACACTTGTGAAGACCGGGGTGGACGACTTCAGAGGACCCATGCTGTGGGGACTATACTGGCCACTCAGCATAATCCTTGACAATTGCATTCTATGAGCATGTGTATGGTTTGCATTGATCATGCTATCCCACATATACCCATGACTGTTCCACAACAAGACACCTGTCAGGTGTACACCAGCCATATATGAGCCGTACAACAGACAGAGTGAGCTAATACATTGCAGAGCTGTAGCCCACAGAGGGAGGACATCTGTGAACAGTTCCGGCACGGCACTTCATTCACACATAATCATCACAACACAGTGTTGACAGTGGAATTGTCCAGAGAATGCAGATAGGGCTCCCCTCAGTCTGTTATTGACGGCCACTTACTGTTGGAGAACCTCAGCAACCCTCTTCCAGCACACACCGACAACATGGCTGTGGCTTAGCACATTCAAACCCTGGGATCTCCACTGTGCCCCTGCTTGACAGAGGCACAGCTCACTAGCCCCACACATTGCCTTATGTGACCTACTTTACAGTGGCACAGTAGCCTACTGTACTGGGGATGCAGATGCCAAGCACACTCTGGATGAGCTGTCATTCCCTAGGGCAACAAGCCTAGTATTGACCTCTACACCCATATGTTCAATTGTCAGATGCACAATATTTGTTGTGCTGTTCTACTGTTTGCAGGTCTTTATTGCCATAGCATTCCCTGTTCCTATGACCAACTTGTGTATCTGTGGAAGATGTTTGCATATGATGGCGATCCACTATAACACTTATGTCTCTGTAGTCATTTACTGTGTGCACTGGGCAGATTGCTGTGTTGTGGTTGGTTCCTGGAATGACATGTACAAATACCAGATATGTGTGGCCGACTGCTAAACGGAGATATAGCCTAAGTGTGTGAGCATGCCCAGTTCAGCCTTTCCATGGCATGTTGTCTGACATATGCCTCATTTATCAAAGTGTGCGAGCATGCCCAGTGTGAGCTTTCCATATGTTGCACTCTGAAGTCCACCGCATATTTGGGTGTGTGTGAAGTTCAACAATATCTCACGTTTATGGTTGTGTGTTGGGTGTCATGTTGTGTATTAACTGGCCAACTGCTTAGTGTCTGCCACAGCAGGGATTACACTGTGCCTGCAGGGATTGCATGGGATACTTTGCAGACAGTTGTCAACATACTTTCATAATGACCTAACACTGTAGTACCGTATAGTGTACTGGTTCAGTACTTTCACTGTGGTGGACAGTATCCTGGGCTTTAGTCCTATCACTGCTTGACATCTTCATAGTGAGCACAACAGACTGTGTAGGGGCCAGTTGTGCACATATGACCATGTTGCATTATGTTCAGATATGGACTACCTACACCAGGCTCGTCCAACATTGGTAGTGTATTCCACAGCATGGGTGGACATTGGCAAACACTAGCGATGTTCCCTAGGCCATTTCTGATGCTAGTCACAGGGTGTGTTTGTCCTTCGACACACATTGTAACTGGAGTTTGCCATGACATATGTCATGGTTAGTATACTGTGCCTCTGTCTACCTCTGACATAACAGTGATACCCAGGGTTAGCCTACCATCTCCCATCCACTCATCAGGATTCCTCTTGAGGGGTGTCGATAGGTGACTCTCTGGCTGACCTGTACCGGGAGTTTACTGAAGAGTGGGGGTGCTCTGTGTTATGGATCATTCTGTACAGCTTGTCCTATGTATGTCAGTGCTGGGGTTCAGGTCTCTCATGTGCATAGCTCACTGCCATTCAGATTGTACAAGGTACAGCATGTTCATTGATTCCAGGTTGGACATGGCTTCATACATCAGGCACAGCTTGCCTGTAGCTGGTCAGTATGGCAGTGTGTGGGGCTGCAGTTTGTTTACTCAGGCAACACATGGCATCTGTTCATGCTCTTTGCTACTCCTGGTGGGGTACTGTCGTGGACTTTACAGTTGATGGAGGTGTCTGCTGAGGTATATCCCACAGGGGCTATTGTAGTCAATTGTGACGCTGATGAAGGATGACTGCAGAGCCACAGTGACAGGATCCTGGGGTGGTAGTTTGCAGTATCCATCAGGCAACACCTTTGTTGTGAAGGACCACTGTTGTTGTACACTGCTCTTTGGGTACATATCCTGTGGTAGGGCTGACATTGGGCAGTAGTGTGATTTGGCATTCCATTATTCTTGGAGTCCATGTTGGCCTCAGCCCAGGGCACCATCACATACCTTTGCTGCTGTGTGTTTTGCTTTGCAGATGATGGCTGCTACCTCAGCATCTGCAGTGTCAGGGGACCAGCAGTCTGCTGGGATAGATATTTTGCATTCTGGGGGGGGTTTGCACTGCACCTGTCAGGTTGTATGTTAGCAATATGTGTGTGTGTTTGGTATGTTGTTTGTAATATCTGTGTGATTCGGAGCATATCTGTGGATGCCCAACATGGTTCCTACCATCAGTTAAGTAAGCCTTGTGATTATCCTTAGTGTCCTGTACAATTTGTATCTTCATAGGTTCATGGGTTCATACTAGGCTATCCACCCTAGGGCATTAGTAAGCCTAGCCAGAGTGTGTGTGTCTTTTGCCGCCCCTTGCTATGTGACTATTATGGCCATTTATGAATTTCTTTACTGTGCCTCTGTCTGGTCATGACACAGTGAAGACCCCCAGTATACATGTACGATCATCCATCCACTTGGCAATATTCCTGTTGAGGGGTGTCAGTGAGGGGCTCTCCCTAACATGGATTGGGATCCTGTTTCAGGGTATGGGGAGCCTCTGGGTTATGTATCTGCCCCTCCAGCAGATCCTATTTCATTATGTGTTGAGGCTGACATCTGTCACTCTCACAGCTCCAATGGCTTTGATTTCCTGTGGTGGAGCATGTCCATTACTCCTGTGTTGGACATGGCCTTGTACAACAGACATAGAATGCCTCTGTGTAGGCAGTCTGTGACTGCATTCAGCTGGGGTGTCTACACCCAGGCAGCATATGACATATATTTCACACCCTTTATCCTCTTGGTGGGGTAACTATGAGGTATTCCAAACCGCTGCAGGTGTCACGTACGGTACATCCCATATGAGTCATTGTACTAGATTATGGGTCTGATAAGGGAACAGTACAGCAGCACAGTGACCTCTGTTGATGTAAATGTGAATCCTTTCATGATACGGTGTCCAGTATCGGCAATCTTCCTAGCCACATTGGCATTGTGAGTGTCACATGACAGAGTACTGTCGACTTGTGTCCCTAGGTCCCTGATTACTCCTTGCATACATAATGGTTTGCAACCTATCTGGTAATTTGTGTGTACCTTGTCTGGTATTTGGTGGGACATTCATACTGTCCAGTGTCTTCAGGATGTCTGGGTGGAGTTCTTGTGTGTGAGTGTGGTCTGTCGCATGCTACAGACTGTACAGCAGTTTTGACTACACTTTGGTGCACATGGGTGGTCTCCGCTGCTTTGTGCATTGTCAGTTACCTGGCCGTATGGGTGTCTGTGCTGCATATGGATATTCCCCCTCCTTTGATGTTTTGGTCCAGGTGTTGGGGCCATAACGCATGATATGTGGTATAACCTGGTAGTGCTGGTGTGCTATCACTAGGCTTGCAGCAGGCTTCTGTCACTGCACAGACATCGGTGTTCTCCATACTGGGAAGTGCTTCAGGGGCATGCATATTGCAGTTTACATATTTGGCATTGGTCAGCATTACCCTTATGTTTCTTACCACTTATGTTTTCTAGGGTGGTGGGTAGTCTTTTTGGCCTTGCCTACATACGGCTCTATGGAGGTGGCAAAGGCCTTATCCAGTATCCAGATGCACAGGGGTAACAGGTGCAAGCCATCCCTGGAACAGCAGCATGGCTTGTCATGCTTGACATCTCAAGCAGACAGACATTAGACCCTCTTGGACTGACAGCTGTAACTGTGCCACCTGTTAAACATGATCATTCTGTGTTTGTACTGTGGCATCATTCTTGGTGAGGGTTGGATGCTGCACATGGCCAGTGTCATACCAGCCTGGGGTACATACTCAGAGAGCTCATCCATGTCTCTTTCATGTAGCCCAGGGAGGTACATCTCAGGTCATTCACACCAGCATGGACATTGAGTGCATCATATTTCTGCTTGCTTGGGGTGACCTGCGTACTTGTGTTATGTGGCATATTGTGGCAGCCTACAGGCAGCTTACTGTACTCTTTCCCTTGTTCAGTCTGGTGAGTGGGACAGCAGTGTGTCTGCCTATGCAGACACCTATTACAACTGTATCAGGCATGTTGTTTCTCCTTCTGGCCTGTGACTGTTTGGCACACCAGCTTTGTGTACTATGTGTTGCATGTGCTATGTTGGAGGTTGTGGTTGCTTGTGATCTGCTTTGGAGGCTTCTGTTGGTGTGATGTGTTTGTAATTAGGGCCTCCGGGAATGTTTTTGTGTGTTTATGTGTTTGGTTTACAGTTGTGGTAAGTCTATGTGGGACTGGGTTTGTGGTGTATGTGGTTACCTTCTCCTCCTGACTAGTTTTGACAGTACTGAGTTGGGGGAGCTCAGCCTCTGGTTTGGATACATGGTTGCATCTATCACATATATTTGTATTTATTGGGGGGAGTTGTGGTTGTCTGTGTACTTGGGACAGGTGTCACATTGCCTCTGGATTCACAGATTCTACTTGTTGTGGCTGGCCTTAGTGGATTGTATGTGTGGACATATGTTATTGCCATACTACTGATCAGTGATTACTTCCCTTTTATGTTTGCTCTATCATGTGGTAGCTTCCTCATTCTCTTGCATGGTTTGGTAATGGCTGGAGTCCAGCATGCCAGATGCCTGCGTGTATGGCATTGTGTCTTGATGTTATTTGTGATTGCATACTCCAAGCATTCCTGGCTGTGTTCATGGAATTCCTGTATAACATGTTCTGCGGTGTGTCCCATATTCTGCACTTGCACAGGCCTTTCGTGGATTCCACATCGGTCTGGAGGGGTGCAACCTATGCTTTACACATGTTTTTCACTGTGGTATTCTGGCCAGGGACTGGGGTCGGGATGTGTATATCCAGTGTGATTACTCTATGGTCTGGTCTTACCAGTGAAGGATACACTTCTCATCTTGCCATCCAGTACACATGTTGCTTATTATCCCATCCAGTATGCTTACCCCTCTTGTGGGAGTGGTACGTTGTTCCTGGGCATTTTGGTTTATGGATTCTGGAAACTTTTCTCCTACTGTGTTGGTGCCTCAGGTGGTGCTGCAGGGCTGCCTCTGTCGGATACGCATATTACACTTCCCTGTACATGTTTGTGAGCAGGTCATGTCATTTTAGGCATCCATGTTATTATTTGAGTGAGTCAGAGGGGTATCATTCCCAGGGTTCCTACTGAGCCAGTGTATGTGCTATGCGTTGCCTCTTTGCCAATGCCAGGGCATACTGGGCACGCCTTCTTCTGCCTACTGGGGCAGGCTCAGGTTGTTCCTCCTCTGAGTCACGCTCTGCCTGTGATGGCCTTGGCAATGGTGGGGGGCTGTTTGGCCCAGCCCTATGCTGGTCCTGCTGCAGCTGTTTTCATAAGATCATATTATGTAGCATAGCACATACCATGACAATTTGGGTACATGTAGTTGGTGTGTACTGCAAGGCTCCACCAGATGTGTCCAGACACCGGAACTGTGACTTGAGCAGCCCAAACACACGCTCTATTACATTACGTGTTTGTGCATGTGCCTCATTATGGCGTTCCTGTTCAGGTGTGTGTGCGTTTCTGATGGGTGTCATCAGCCACGGCTCCAGTGCATAACCTGCATCCCCGACTAGGTGTCCATGTGGGATGTCCCCATTGGCAAATTTCTGGTACAGCTGCGTCAAATGCCAGATGTGGGAATCATGGTAACTCCCAGGGCAGCCAGCACACACATTCATTATTATGCCCTGGGCATCACACACGACCTGGCAGTTAATGGAGGGGAAGCCCTTGCGGTTAATGTAGGCCCTACCCTGCTCACCGGCTGGTGCTTTGATGCATATGTGCGTGCAGTCTATTGCACCCACTACCTCAGGGTATTCCGCTATTTGCTGGAAGAGACGCATACTGCTGGCCAATACCTCACGGGCATTGGGGAAATATACATGATCACCAACATGTGCTGACATGGCATCCAGGAACTGGTGCAGTACCCTGGAGGCTGATGCCTGTGATATCCCCATCATATCATCAGTTGGTCTCTGGAAGGTACCTGTTGCTAGTATTCTTAGGCCAACACATACCTTGATTTCCACTGGGATGGGTTCCCCTCTGTTGGTTCTGTGTGTGAGGCGTGGCCTGCACAGCTCAACTATTTGCTGCAGGAGCTCTGTGTCCACTCTATAGCGCTCTACTATCTCCAGCTCATGTAACCCGTGGTAGGTGACCCTGGGCCTGTACACTCTTCTCTGTCTCCTCAGTGTGGGTTGTCTGGCACCATCTGCATTGTCACCACCCTCAGTAAGTCGCCTATGTCTCATTATGACAGCTATGGCAGCCCCTAACATTTCTGCTCTGAGTGAAGCTTTTTCAGTTTTCACTTCTATTAGCTTACTCCTGTCTTGCAGTGTCTCTTAAGAGAAACATCCTGCACTGCTGTTTGCAGAGTTTTAAGTGCTGGGCTGGGCTACTATTCTGCCTGTGTAATTGCCTGCTTCTAATTGTTTTCACCTGCTAGCTTCAGCAGTATTCCCTGCTAGCTTCCTACTAATTCTGTTGCTTCCTTTTTCCTTTCTGTTTCCTCAGGGGGGAGCAACGTGCATACCAGCAGAAACATGCTCACAGTGGCTTACACGCGTGCACACGTGCTTACACGGTTCAGAAACTACTTATTCAGGTTAAAACGCACGCACACCAGCGCAAACAGTGTTAAACATCTACCAACATGCTCCCATATGCTCAGTCTGCCTTACACGCGCACACACTGCCCTACTCGTGCTTCATGGTGCGCACACGTGCGCATGCACGCCCAGCAAGAAACTTTAGTGTAAGTAACAGTGTACACTTTCCATTTCTTGACTTTCCCACACTTATCTTGTGGCACTCCTCTTTCCCTGATCTGTGTCTGTCATCTGTCATGTTACACTGACCTCCAATGAACTGCATTTCTTTCTACCATTCCCCCCTGTGATGTCACCTATCTCCTACTCTATTCCTCCCCCTTATGTATCTCTTACACTACTCAGACTGCTATGTGACTGTGAGATTCAGTATCCTAACCCTCATTTACATGAGATTGCCTACTAATGCTTAGTTGCATTTCTTACACTCAGCTTCTCCCCTTAGCAACCACTACACGGTGGCCATGTTGTTTTTGGTCTGCTGGTCCCTGCATTGTCATTCCATGTATTGCATAAACCCCACATTTGTGGGTTTATAACCTTCATTTTTATGTTTTATACAGCGCAGCCTGTTTGGGTGGGGCTGCGCTGGGTTAAAAAATATATATTTTTATTATTTTTGCATCGGGTTACCTTGTCAATGGCCACATATTTGGCCATTGGCATGCTGCCTGACACATATGCACCCTTTATTTGGAGCTGACATGGCTCCGTTGTGAAATTTGCAGAAACGTACTCAGTTGTCAACTGAGTACATTTCTGCAGCTAAAACGTCTCTTACACGGGCTGGTTTCTGCTTCGTGGATCGCTAATATACCTTATTTGCATACATTTCGGCTGCAAGTGAGGTATTTAGCATGTCCACGCCCAGTCCGTGTAAGAGACGTTTTAGCTGGTCTCTTACACGGAGTTTAGGGCTGTTCCTGGATCGCGAGGCTTGCATGGAGTGTTACACATCTCTTACACTCCGTGCAAGCCTTCGTGAATCCTGCCCAATATCTATATCTATGTACTTCAAAATTCACATTGTAGCAACACCCCTGTCCTATGTTAATGTATATATATTTCTGTATTAACTTTGCATTTTCTGTGGAATATTTGAATATTGTGGAGCTTTTCTCCCCTGGGCCTCCACTGAAAATGGGTTTCTGATCCAGTGGACTTTCCAGGTCAACAAATGCCAATAAATAAATAAATAATCAGTTAACTCTACAAACACAGTGATAAGGGCATGTTCAAAGAATATGATTAAAGACAATAAACTAGTGACGCCAAAGATATTTTAATGTCCGTTATGTTGCTATACATCCTAAGGTAAACAGACAGAGTTACATGTATTCATACAAACAGTTTATCCAACAAAGGCATGAAATTTAATACCAGCATGTTTTTTTTTTTTTTTTAAGGGAGGAGGCGATTTCTGAGTACACCAAACAAGACAAATGATCTTTGCGAGACAATGAAATTCATGTCCTACCTAGTTATCTGGCAACGTTTTGGGTTTAGAATTATTTCATTGCAATCCTGAGAGTAAATGGAGTTCCAACAATTCTCTGTTGTACCTCCCAAGCTGTATGCTGGATAATTGAGCTGTAGGAGACAATCATTTCCAAATAACATCATCATTGGTTCCATGGCAGCACATAACCAACCTTCCTCAGGTCTGGTGACTTTGATGTTCTTACCATAGTCTCAACCACAAACAAAAATAGAACCAGCAGCAGAGGGCATCCCTAGCTCCTACCTGTGTGCACCCAGAATTGTCACTACAGCATTTAATTATTTAGGAGTCTGGCAGTCAAGCAATGTTATAACACTTGAACTGTATGTGAGAATTCAAAGAGAAAGCACATGCATTCTAGAACTTTCCATACACACACACACACACACATATATATATATATATATATATATATATATATATATATATATACACACACACACATCAAACAGTCAAAGGCATTCTCAAAATCCACAAAAATTGATGGCGCGTGGTATTACATAAGGGTGGTCAATGGTCTAAGCTGGCCCATATTAGTAGAATAAAACCCTTTTGTTCCATGGAAACAAGATGAGAAAGGACAGAGTGTAATCTGATGGCAAGAACATTGGCATATACTATTATGTGTATATTCAAGAATGAAACAGAGCAGTAGGTGATAAACTTTGTGACATCATTTCCTGATTTGGGGAAGATGAATATGGCTGACCATATGGAACACAAATAGAAGTCCTTTTTTCTGAATAGCTAGAAGGACAGGTTTATCTCCCAGTGAGTGCCGCATCTTTGGAATAGGCTACCTATTCATGTGAAACAGAGCACCTCTGTGACACTGTTCAAAAAGAGCCTGGACAAGTGAATGTGGCACCATAAATTGTTACCAGTAATAGCACCCACAACTCTTCTAGACAAGGACAAACATTACTAAATGCAATCTTGGATATTAACTAACATTTCTACAGTATTACATTGGTATGAAATGGCTAGGCTTGAAATGACCTCTGGGTCGATAGTCTAAGTAATCTTCTATGATCCTATGAATAACCTTAAATACCTCCAGTAGAATAAGGGTCAGCAACATCTGTAATACAACTAATATCTCTTTGCAGTCCGGCCATGGTATTCTTTCTTTGCAGTCCAGCCGTGGTATTTTTCAACATCTGTAATAACTTATATAGCTCAACTGTAAAACCATCTGATCCTGATATGTTATGCTTGGAGGCAGTTACAATGGCACAGCCAGCATTGTCCTTCACAATATCAGTTTTCAACTCATTATCTTGACTAGGGTTAACACGATTTAGTTGAGTGCCAAAATGATATGCCCTCAATTAATTTAAAGAGCCAGAACATGGAAGTGGCATGCCATACCTGGTGAAAATCATTCCATCTCACAGACTTTGCTAGCCTGCAGCAAAGGGAAGGTGAAAAATTTGCAGCATGAAGTTCACTGCATGCTAGTGAAATGAAGTCAATTGGGAATTAAAGTTTATCACCAATGTCTTTATAGCAAGTTCATATTCAGATAAGAATAACTTTACTGACTGGACTACACACATCAATCTAGGAATGCCTAACTGGACCGCACACATCAAACTATGAAACCTGACTGGACCACACACATTAAACTGAAAAGTCTGACTGGGCTACACAGATCAAACCAGGAAGCCTGCCTAGACTGTACACATCAAACTAGGAAGCCTGACTGGACCACACACATCAAACTAGAAAGTCAGACTGGGCAGCACACATCAAAATAAGAAGCCTGACTGGACCACACAAGTCAAACTAGGAATACCTGACTGGACCACACACATCAAACTAGGAAGCTCAAGAGCATCTCAGTGAAGGTCTCAACATTTCTGTGATACATAGTCAATCAGAGAAGACATTTGTAAATAGAGGAACTATAATCTGTCTCATGCCTAGGACACCACAAGCTCACAAGTGGATCACCAGGTCTGAGAGATTCAGTGGTGCTCAGTTGGCATCAGTTATTTCTGTACTGTCAGTGACTCCTTGTGCATTTTCTTTTTCTAAGGGGTGTGAGGGGTGTTGGAAGGATTGCCACACACAAAAACAAAATATTTTAGCAGTGTTTCAGTTGAGTACTTGTGCCTGTAGCATTTGTCATTTGTTTGGAATTAAACTTAATGATGTTTCAGTCAAATGATTTTTCAACCATTTGGGATTCAACTAAAATGCATTTAGCTTTGTGGCCAGATAATGGATTAAAATAGTCCATTGACCAACTCAGTTACCCAGCTTACAAATGATAAATAAATAAAATGCGCAGGACATCAAAGCAGATAAAAGAATAAACTCCACTTTCAATGCATGCAAAGACTCAAATATAAGAGGCCTGGTAAGTTATATGTTTTATATTGATACTACCAGATACTTTGCATTGTGTTCTAGTATTGAAAGTGCTTTGCAGGGGGGATACATTCCTGACAAGCCCTCATTGTGATTGTGATGTTCCCACTCTGAGGCAGTAATCAAGGAGCCTGAATCCTCATCACTGACACTGGAGAGAGACATTCACTTGGAATACAAATGAATACACTCAGTATTTCCAGATGCAGACCTCTCTGCATCAAGCAGAATTTCCCTTAAGCGCACACAGGGCACACACTCAGCCTGGGGTCTGAGTGTCTCTTATCTGTCTCGATACAGGTCTCCAGTAAGACTCCCCACCGGCACAGCTGTAGGGCTACGTCCTCAGTCAAGTTTTAAAGCCAAGTCCTCCAGCATCCAGTCTGTGAAACCACTGCTTCATGTCCCTACTCCAAGTAACTGACACATACTCTTTGAGATTTAATTTTCACACACACACACACACACACACACACACACACACACACACACACACACACACACACACACACACACACACACACACACACACACACACACACCTGGGAAAGGATGGCACAGATTACCCACTCTACCAACTTTACCCAGACTATAAGGTAGATTCACTGCCATCAGTCAGTTACTATAAGGCTCTTTAAAGGATATCCAGTTATGCTAAGCATGCCTCTCAACTGTACAGATTTTCACATAATGTCCGGATTTTTGCCTCATATTTTTGGTGTGTTCCTGCTAAAATCTGTACTTTTCTGGCACATAGCTGAGGATTGAAGTCAATAAATAATGACAAACTTTTGAGTTTAAGACTCCACATCCTTCAGAAAATTCATGCTAATGCAAACTCTATTATTCTATCAATTTTCTAAGTTTGTAAGAGCAATATTTAAAATCTGTCCCTATTTGTCCCCCCCCCATCATTTTAGGCTTTGTCTAGTTTTTTTGCTGTAAGAGATTGAGAGATATGATGCTAAGTGAAGTTCAGGAGTGGCCAGAGTTATCACCAAATAAATATATGCAAATATTCCTAAATAAAAATTTTCTAAAAACGACCGGCCACACTGAAAAGTTTAAATATATTTAATAATAAATAATAAAAGATATATAAATAAATAATAAAAGAACATGAAAATACTAAATATCTATTTATAGTAAACACCAGAGTTTCAGTCACAGGGAATATTAAAAATAACAACAATGGAAAGTTTCACACAGTTATAGAAAAATAGTATTTAGCTAGTCTTACCATCTATTCCTAATTGACTAAAAGAATTACTGTTCCTACTTACTGAATAGAGTAAAGCAAGATGGGTGAGTGGTCCTTGTTGTCAGATCCAGGACAGAATACAGAATGCTCCTGAGACTTCAATCTCCTCTAATATTAAAATATTATTTCTGTATAGAATGACATCACATATAGCTGGTCATCTAACTCTGTTTCCCGCACTATCCCCCTTCCCCAGAAGCTACCAGGGTTTACCACCTATGGCTACAGTACACATAGATAGAACATTGCTCAGATGTGGTGCAGCTGCTGCAAGGGATAAAACCATAAAACCATTCCGCCCTTCCTACAGGAGCTACATCCTATTCTCTAGTACAGATATTGTGTCTCTGGCTCCCTTCAGAACTGTGGGATAACATCCTTATGGCTTAACCCATAAAGTAATTTAATTTCAAGAATATTTTTTCCAAAGTCAGGTGGATTAACCTCTTCTCTCCTAGTATATGTTGTTACAATGTATACATTTAATTCAGTTATAATAATACATGTACATTACTTTTCCTTCCAGCAGGGCACACTGTTGATACATTTTTACACAAGCAAACTTCACAAATACATTTTCAGCACAAGCATCTGTACAAATCAGTTTGATATACAAATGACATATAATTATTTACAAAATTCCAGCTAGCTGTGCTGGCATAATTTATACATCCACTGCCCTACTTCTCCTGGCATGGCTGGAAGTACATCCTATAGTCACAGTGATTACACATCAAACAAGCCTGTTCTGCTTCTTTTAAATCTGGTAGATCATAAGAAACAAGGCAGTGGAGTTTTATGACCAGTTTCACTTTCATGGTACCAACCCTCAGCCCAAACTTCCTCCCTCGAGAAGGAACAAGCTAGAAAAGCTAGGGGTGAATTTGTGAGTAGCCATCCAATCACCCAGTAACCTCTTACAAGATGATAGTGTATCACACTGCTTAATTTGCAGTGGGAGTTTATTCCAGAGGTAGAAAAAGTGCTGTGTAAGGAACCTATCTCTCCACCTTCTTTTATTTGTCTGCTGGTGAATTTAGATTAATGGTTCTGAATCTGATATTTGTGGGACTATGTGATATGTGGAGATATAAAAGATTCAGGACCACTGGGTTTCTAACTTCTCAAAGAGCAAAGTATGCATCTCCTCTCAGGAGTCTGTAATATAATGAGTAGACAGACAGTGCTTCCAGTCTTTTCTGATATTTTAGAGTTTTTAAGCCAGTCATCATAGATAGGAACTGCTGAGATCTTTCTAGTTATTTGATGTCTACTGAGATGCTTCTCAAAAGGTGCACTGTATTCAATTGCTGGCATCATTAATGATGACTGTAAGGGGACAATGACCTCTTTAGATTTGGATGGTATTCCCTTGGCAATCAAATGCATTAAGTATATGAACTTTCTGACTGCTGTTATCACATGATGACAGATGTAGAGGGAATTATCAAGCCTAGTTCCACAGTATCTAACTGCATTCCCATTTTGGAGTGGGGCATTGTCTATGCTCTATACTGGAGAGAAGGGAGTAATTTACAAATGTGACAATATTGTATTTTTTAGCATTTAATTTAAGACCATTTTAGTACACCAGGTATTTACAAGTGTAGGTTATTGCTGAAGGGCTTGGGTGTCAGATGGTGACTTAAGAATGTCCTCCATTTTACAGGCATATACAAACCTGCTTAGCATGACATCTTGGTTCATGGATGTTCATCATCATCATCATCATCATCATCATCTTTAAAGCAACTGCGTATACAGTCATACATGAATATGTATAGGTGAAAAGTTTTTTGCAAATAATCCAACAATAACTGAACATCATGAACTTCTGAAGAAAAAAATCTTACTAGAGCATATTTGGGGTACACAGCTGTCTTTTGCACTTGTTTATCTTGTTTTCATTTACAATATCATGCATAAATCCTGCCATGTTACATGGGTCTGCCATAACAAATGTCACCATGTAATAATTCAAGGGTCTATACTATAAAGACGATCGTTCAGGTTGTCGAACACCTAAACGTCAACATCTAAACAGCGAAAGCTGAAAACAGTGAACGGCCACTTCTGGCAAATATTTTCACAGGGAAAAAATTTGCTGGGCCAGCAGACAGCAAAACAAACTTTAAACCCTAATCAAGTGGGGGGGGGCTTTGACCCCCACACCTCCTGATGCCCCCCCAACTAAATATACCAACCCCCGAGATTGCTCTACGTTGGGGAAAAGAGCAAATTCCTATTAACAGCCAAACTAATTTTTTCCTTGTGAAAAAATTTGCAGAAGAGGCCATTCGTGATTTTCAGCTTTTGCTGTTTAGCTGTTGATGTGTAAGTATTCTGCAGCCTGAATGTTCGTTTTTATAATATAGACCCATAATTCAACAGACATTTTACTTTGCAGAAACATAAACATCCTATTTCAGCTTTTGCCGTTTTCTCATTATAACTATGTTCTAGCTGTAGGACCTTCATCATTGTTCTGCTATTGGCTATATCAGCAGACACCACGCTGTAATTAACATTCCGAATATATGTTCCCACTGACTGAGGAAGGGATGGTATGCCCATCCAAGGGTGGGGTATGAGTTGGGTATCTCCTGTAAGGATCCCTATTGGAGGCTGGTGACATTGCTGGGATAGGAGATGTTGTCCAAAGAGGAGGTAGGGTGGACATGGCTGAGGAGCCATGGAGGTAGGGCAATATGCAGCAATATCCCTAGTTTCAAGCACAACCCTCAGACATAACCACAGCATTGTGAATGAGGGGGTATAGGTAGATCATAAAAGAAAAAAGATAACAGAGACCGCCAGGACACCCTTTAGATCCATGATCAGTCCCATCAATGACAGAGTAAGTCCAGAAGGGTGGTTGAATAGCTATAATACCTGGCATGGACGTGGGGCACTGGGCAGCAGTGCTAGTGAATGAAGTAAAAGGAGAGCAAAAAAAAAAACGTTTGCTCCTTCCATCAACAGTATTATCTTCAGGAGTGCCTATCATATTTTCCATACTCTTCTCTGAGGATTCAGATGTAACCATTTTAATTTTTAATTATGTATTTAGTTGCCAGCAAAGTATGCACACAGAAACAAATCATTTATTACATAAAAATGTTACTTACATTAAAGAAAGACATGTTACCACAACACCAAAAGTGTTGCAATTTACCATTATTAGCACCTTTAAGGCAAGAAACATGAGAAGTCCCCTGACTTATTCCCTGACTTATTATTATTATGACCTTTAAGCGAAGAAACATCAGAAGTTCCCAGACATATCACTGTTATGACTTTTTAGGTAAAGCACATCAGACATCCCCTGACTTAATATTTTTAAGATCTTTAAGCCAAGGACTGGCAGAAATAATATTGTGCTTATTAACAATGTTGTGTTACAGCCTGGTTCCAAGGGAAACATGATTCTTCGGGAACATTAATTTTTTAAAAAAGAAGACCAAATCTCTATTATCCCTGCTATAAAAATGTCTACGAAAAGTTTAAATAATGTTCCTATTAATGTTTTATTTGTCTGATAATAAGGTTATCCTATTAGGTTCAGGAGTTTCTTTACAGAGACAACCAAGTAGTTCTCTGTAGTGATGTAATTTAGTCAAAGTCACACAGTTTGTAAGTGGAAATTGCGGAATTCAAACCCAGGACCACCATAAGTAGTTCATAACCTTCAGCCTCTGCACAAACGTTCAAGGCAAATGTATGCATCAAAGAAACAAGTACATGAGAACTTGAATAAATGAAAAAGGCAGAATGCTTATTTTTGACTATGGTTTCAGAACAACAGGACATAAATGATTGCAGAAACTCATTATGGGGCAATTTGTGACACTAGAAATAAGTAAAAAAGTCATGAAATGTATGATGTCTGCAATTTGCTCATTAGTGTAATGAAAAAAGCAGCAATACTTTTAGATATCAAACAATGCAATTAAAGGTGCATGTTCCCAGTAGAAGTGTAGCTCTTGGAGATTGGGTTTTTGTCCTGAGAAAAGAGTGCAGAAATGAAGAATCTCAAAGGTATAGCAGAATTATTGCCAAAATACTGTGAAGAAACACCTGGACACATGACAGCAGAAGTTAAAATGCATGTCTGCAAATGAGAAACATTAGTGAAGAGTTAGTCAAACAGGGAAAGCAATTTGCATAGCAGTGAAAGTATGAAAGATTTAAAGGTAGTACAAGGGAGAATCCTTCTGAAGATTAAGCTAATTTTAGCTTACACAGTCAATGCAATTGAGTAAATTGTAAATCCTTCTGGGAAACATTTCATAAAGGCCATTGTATGGTGTGGTCCTGAAGTCAAATCAAAATATTTGTATGTTTTTATAAATGTGGATGATGAACCAGTAGGGATAAAACAATCATTTAAGTATTGTAAGGTAGAAACTGCTGAAAGCATGGAATTAAATAGACACTGAAGGATGTCTTTAATGGGCATCATAAAGTAACGTCTGGATTAAATGAAGGCTTAAACAGTGGTAGACCAATACAGAGGTTTTACATCTCTCATTTAATCTTAATATGTCTTAGACGACAAATGAGGCAGATGTGACATTCCAAAAGTAAATGTTTTAATTAACTGGGGGTAAACCAGTGCTGATAATTAACTGGGGGCAAACCAGTGCTGATTACAGCTAGCATATATATAAGTCACTCACACTAAATCTACAGTTTATAAAGGCTCGAAAGACAGCAGTGCTATTAAAAAGTGTAACTTACAGTTACTAAAAATGTTTAGATAGTAGTGAGCCAGCATTATTAGCAAAAGATTGTCCCCTATGCTGTTGATTCTGAATAAAGGATATCTTCCATACATATCAATGCATTCTCAAACTAAGGGAAGTCCATGTAATCTTTTACCGCTTAAACCTAAGCACTTTACATAATATGAAAGAGAACAAATCAATAAATAATAAATGTGCTGTCCAAACAACCAGACACTTAAGCACTTTACATAATATGAATGAGAACACTTCAATAAATAACAAATGTGCTGTCCAAACAACCAAAGACAATCACTGAATTAATAATTAAATTCCAGGCTGATAAAATCTTGAATAACACTGTAGTGTAATTGTAGTGAGAGGATGTAGGATCTGTGTCAGCATCAAAATGTATAGTCACATGTTTCCAAACTTACCTACCTGAACTTGTCATGGATGTACACAGACGAATGGTAACACAGTTAAAATATTTAACTAAATAAATGGATACGTAAGTTAAACGGTGAAGCAACTAAAAGCTAAAATGAAGACTAAAGAGAAAATGTGATTTAACAGTATTGGGGTCAAGAAAGAGAGTCATGAAATACACAGGAAGTAAAGTACCATTGCAAGTCAAACATAATATATTATGTAAAAAATGTAAAACATATTGGACACAAAGTATGCTTCACAATACAGCAACCATTTATTAAATCCAAAATGTAACGCTTTCATCCATTTTACTGTTGACAAATTCATCAGAATGCACCTTCATTCAAAAGCAAGTTTTTAAAGCAATTACTTCCTTGTCACATACACAAATACATCCAATCCATTTCATCTCATCATTAACCTAATTTTGTAAAGAAATAAAACACTATTATAACCAAAACATTCTAAAATATGTTAAAAATAATAATAAGAAAACTAATGATAGTATGAAACACCCAACACTTCATAAAATATCATAACACTTAATAATAAAAATGTATCATTTAAAAAACACTGTCCCTGGGATTCATTAACAATTGTGTAGGCACCACGGTGAGCCTACACGATGTAAGTGTGTTAGCATCGCACTAAGCCTGCATGATGTAAGTGTGTTAGCACTGCACTAAGCCTACATGATGTAAGTGTGTTAGCACCGTGCTAAGCCTACACGATGTAAGTGTGTTAGCACCGTGCTAAATCTACACGATGTAAGTGTGTTAGCACTGCGCTAAGCTTACATGATGTAAGTGTGTTAGCACCGCGCTAAGTCTACACGATGTAAGTGTGTTAGCACCGCGCTAAGCCTACATGATGTAAGTGTGTTAGCACCGCACTAAGTCTACATGATGTAAGTGTGTTAGCACCGTGCTAAGTCTACACAATGTAATTGTGTTAGCACTGCACTAAGCCTACACGATGTAAGTGTGTTAGCACCGCACTAAGCCTACATGATGTAAGTGTGTTAGCACTGCACTGTCTACACGATGTAAGTGTGTTAGCACCGCGTTAAGTCTACACGATGTAAGTATGTTAGCACCGCGCTAAGTCTACATGATGTAAGTGTGTTAGCACCACGCTAAGTCTACACGATGTAAGTGTGCTAGCACCGCGCTAAGTCTACACGATGTAAGTGTGTTAGCACTGTGCTAAGTCTACATGATGTAATTGTGTTAGCACTGCGCTAAGCCTACACGATGTAAGTGTGTTAGCACCGTGCTAAGCCTACACGATGTAAGTGTGTTAGCACCGCACTAAGTCTACACGATGTAAGTGTGTTAGCACCGCGCTGTCTACACGATGTGTGTTAGCACCGTGCTAAGTCTACACGATGTAAGTATGTTAGCACTGCTCTAAGCTTACACGATGTAAGTGTGTTAGCACCACGCTAAGTCTACACGATGTAAGTGTGTTAGCACCACACTAAGTCTACATGATGTAAGTGTGTTAGCACTGCGCTAAGTCTACATAATGTAAGTGTGTTAGCACAGTGCTAAGTCTACATGATGCAAGTGTGTTAGCACCGCGCTAAGTCTACACGATGTAAGTGTGTTAGCACCGCACTGTCTACACGATGTAAGTGTGTTAGCACCGCGCTAAGTCTACACGATGTAAGTGTTAGCACCGTGCTAAGTCTACATGATGCAAGTGTGTTAGCACCGCGCTAAGTCTACACGATGTAAGTGTGTTAGCACCGCACTAAGTCTACACGATGTAAGTGTGTTAGCACCGCGCTAAGTGTACACGATGTAAGTGTGTTAGCACCGTGCTAAGTCTACATGATGTAAGTGTGTTAGCACCGCCCTAAGTCTACACGATGTAAGTGTGTTAGCACCGCGCTAAGTCTACACGATGTAAGTGTGTTAGCACCGTGCTAAGTCTACACGATGTAAGTGTGTTAGCACCGCGCTAAGTCTACACGATATAAGTGTGTTAGCACCGCGCTAAGTCTACACGATATAAGTGTGTTAGCACCGCGCTAAGTCTACACGATGTAAGTGTGTTAGCACCGCCCTAAGTCTACACGATGTAAGTGTGTTAGCACCGCACTGTCTACATGATGTAAGTGTGTTAGCACCGCGCTAAGTCTACACGATGTAAGTGTGTTAGCACCGCGCTAAGTCTACACGATGTAAGTGTGTGTGATAGGGTTATAAAGCTGCAGTGTAACGCATTTAATAAAAACAGACATGCTAACCAAGGATGTGATAGAGTTATAAAGCTGCAGTGTAACGCATTTAATAAAAACGGACATGCTAACTAAGGATGTGATAGGGTGGGGGGGGCTGGCATAATGGTCAAGGTGTTTACCTTACAGACACAAGGTACACGGCTTGATTCTCACATGGGGTAACTGGCTAGGCTTCAAAAGGCCCACAAGGGCAGTTAGCCTAGTACTAATCTATAAATCTATAAATCTATAAATGTCAGTGTGTTAGCACCACGCTAAGTCTACACGATGTAAGTATGTTAGCACCGCGCTAAGTCTACATGATGTCAGTGTGTTAGCACTGTGCTAAGCTTACACGATGTAAGTGTGTTAGCACCACGCTAAGCCTACATGATGTAAGTGTGTTAGCACCGCTCTATGCCTACACGATGTAAGTGTGTCAGCACTGCACTAAGCCTACACAATGTAAGTGTGTTAGCACCGCGCTAAGTCTACACGATGTCAGTGTGTTAGCAAATTGAGCATCGGCACTAAGTGAATATACATGCTGCTCATTATACCTTCACATCTGTAAGCACCTTTTCATGGCCAGCAATAGTTTTCACGGCCATGGAAAGGTGCTTGCATGCACAAGCTCAGAATGTTAACAAAATGGCTTGCTTATAGGTAAAGCTAAGGTGTTCTAGTCCTGAAATATTAAGGGCTAGTACAGTGAAAGAAGTCTGAAGAATGGGAGGTGAAATGGAGGAAATATATACAAAGAATAATGGTTGTACTGTATAATAATTAATAGGGAAGGTGAAATAGGTAAAGTGTAGCCATATACAGCAGGCAAAATGCACTGAAGTGTCAAAGAAACATTGCTAACATAGATCCTGTCATACTGATGTAATAGAAAATGTCAATGACATTAGCAGTGTTATGCATTTAATAAAAACAGACATGCTAACTAAGGATGTGATAGGGTTATAAAGCTGCAGTGTAACACATTTATTAAAAACGGACATGCTAACTAAGGATGTGATAGGGATATAGAGCTGTAGTGTAACGCATTTAATAAAAACAGCATGCTAACTAAGGATGTGATAGGGTTATAAAGCTGCAGTGTAACGCATTTAATAAAAACGGACATGTTAACTAAGGATGTGATAGGGTTATAAAGCTGTAGTGTAATGCATTTAATAAAAACGGACATCCTAACTAAGGATGTGATAGGGTTATAAAGCTACAGTGTAACACATTTACTAAAAATGGATATGCTAACCAAGGATGTGATAGGGTTATAAAGCTGCAGTGTAACGCATTTAATAAAAACGGGCATGCTAACTAAGGATGTGATAGGGTTGTAAAGCTGTATTGTAATGCATTTAATAAAAACGGACATCCTAACTAAGGATGTGATAGGGTTATAAAGCTGCAGTGTAACACATTTATTAAAGACGGACATGCTAACTAAGGATGTGATAGGGATATAAAGCTGCAGTGTAACGCATTTAATAAAAGCAGCATGCTAACTAAGGATGTGATAGGGTTGTAAAGCTGTATTGTAATGCATTTAATAAAAACGGACATCCTAACTAAGGATGTGATAGGGTTATAAAGCTGCAGTGTAACACATTTATTAAAGACGGACATGCTAACTAAGGATGTGATAGGGATATAAAGCTGCAGTGTAACGCATTTAATAAAAGCAGCATGCTAACTAAGGATGTGATAGGGTTATAAAGCTGCAGTGTAACGCATTTAATAAAAATGGACATGCTAACTAAGGATGTGATAGGGTTATAAAGCTGTAGTGTAATGCATTTAATAAAAACGGACATGCTAACCAAGGATGTGATAGGGTTATAAAGCTGCAGTGTAACGCATTTAATAAAAACAGCATGCTAACTAAGGATGTGATAGGGTTATAAAGCTGCAGTGTAATGCATTTAATAAAAATGGACATGCTAACTAACGATGTGATAGGGTTATAAAGCTGTAGTGTAATGCATTTAATAAAAATGGACATCCTAACTAAGGATGTAATAGGGTTATAAAGCTGCAGTGTAACACATTTATTAAAAACGGACATGCTAACTAAGGATGTGATAGGGATATAAAGCTGCAGTGTAACGCATTTAATAAAAGCAGCATGCTAACTAAGGATGTGATAGCGATGTAAAGCTGCAGTGTAATGCATTTAATAAAAACGGACATGCTAACCAAGGATGTGATAGGGTTATAAAGCTGCAGTGTAATGCATTTAATAAAAATGGGCATGCTAACCAATGATGTGATAGGGTTATAAAGCTGCAGTGTAACACATTTAATAAAAACGGACATGCTAACCAAGGATGTGATAAGGTTATAAAGCTGCAGTGTAACGCATTTAATAAAAACAGCATGCTAACTAAGGATGTGATAGGGTTATAAAGCTGCAGTGTAACGCATTTAATAAAAACAGCATGCTAACTAAGGATCTGATAGGGTTATAAAGCTGCAGTGTAATGCATTTAATAAAAACAGCATGCTAACTAAGGATGTGATAGGGTTATAAAGCTGCAGTGTAATGCATTTAATAAAAACAGCATGCTAACTAAGGATGTGATAGGGTTATAAAGCTGCAGTGTAACACATTTAATAAAAATGAAAATGCTAACTAAGGATGTGATAGGGATATAAAGCTGCAGTGTAACGCATTTAATAAAAATGGACATGCTAACTAAGGATGTGATAGGGTTATAAAGCTGTAGTGTAACGCATTTAATAAAAACGGACATGCTAACCAATGATGTGATAGGGTTATAAAGCTGCAGTGTAACACATTTAATAAAAACGGACATGCTAACCAAGGATGTGATAAGGTTATAAAGCTGCAGTGTAACGCATTTAATAAAAACAGCATGCTAACTAAGGATGTGATAGGGTTATAAAGCTGCAGTGTAATGCATTTAATAAAAACAGCATGCTAACTAAGGATGTGATAGGGTTATAAAGCTGCAGTGTAACACATTTAATAAAAATGAAAATGCTAACTAAGGATGTGATAGGGATATAAAGCTGCAGTGTAACGCATTTAATAAAAATGGACATGCTAACTAAGGATGTGATAGGGTTATAAAGCTGTAGTGTAACGCATTTAATAAAAACGGACATGCTAACCAAGGATGTGATAGGGTTATAAAGCTGCAGTGTAACGCATTTAATAAAAACGGACATGCTAACTAAGGATGTGATAGGGTTGTAAAGCTGTAGTGTAATGCATTTAATAAAAACAGACATCCTAACTAAGGATGTGATAGGGTTATAAAACTACAGTGTAGCGCATTTAGTAAAAACGGACATGGTAACCAAGGATGTGATAGGGTTATAAAGCTGCAGTGTAATGCATTTAATAAAAACGGACATGCTAACCAAGGATGTGATAGGGTTATAAAGCTGCAGTGTAACGCATTTAATAAAAACAGACATGCTAACCAAGGATGTGATAGGGTTATAAAGCTGCAGTGTAACGCATTTAATAAAAACGGACATGCTAACCAAGGATGTGATAGGGTTATAAAGCTGCAGTGTAACACATTTAATAAAAACGGACATGCTAACCAAGGATGTGATAGGGTTATAAAGCTGCAGTGTAAAGCATTTAATAAAATGGACAATATAGGCTAGATAAGAACAATAGTCAGAATATACACATAAATGCAATAGAAAATAAAAACAACTTTTAAATCAACATCTGAAGTTAGTTTTTTTTTTTTTTAATGAAAAATATACTTCTGATAAAAGAGCAGTATTGATAAGAGCAAAAGTGAGTAGAGAGTAAGAGGAGACAGAAGAGCAGGGTAGGAATTAGCTTACCCAGAAGAAGTTCAAGAGGATAGCCAGTGATTTGAGAAGTATACTATTCGGAGCTATTTGATGTTGTGGATAGAAGGTGCTGAGGAAGAGAATTCCAAGATTTGGCTATTGAGTGGCTGTATAATGAGTCACCATGAAAGTTGTGGGTTTTAGTAACTTTGAACAATATTTTATCTGCTGACCTGAGTGAGGTGAGATCAGTACAGGGTTGAACAAGGTCAGAAAGAGCTGGACAGTAGTCTGGTTTATGGAAAATAGAGTGGGCTACTAATAGCTGGTTGAGGGTGAGTAAGTTAGGGAGTTAAATCCAGTTTAGTTGTTGTAGGGCAGTACAATAATGAGATCTATGAGTGAGGTTAGTGGCAAATTTAACTATTTTGTTATAACAAGATTCAAGGTTATTCAAGTCTGATTTACGAAGGTTTGTGAAAACTTGTGAACAGTAGAGAAGGGTGGATAGGAGGTGAGTACTAGCTGTAGCTATTCTGGCATGTTTAGTTAGATATGGCTTAGCCCTGTACAGAGCACCAAGTTTTGTATCAACTTTTTTCATTGTTAATGCAATATGTCAAATTTTAGGCTGCTGTCTAGTGTAACACAAAGGAGTTTTGTTTATTCTATGGGTTCAATTATTGTGCCATTGGAGGCAAAGATAGAGAGATGTGTTTGTTTGCTTTTTCTGGAGGAACTGGAAAATACAATAAGTTTGCTTTTGTTAGGGTTTAAAATGAGTTGGTGTTCTGATAGGTATTTTTGAATGCTATGAAAGGCAGTCTGAGTTTTTTCTTGGAGTTCATTTAAGTTGGGGGTGGAGCAGATTAGGGAAGCATCATCTGCATATTGAATGATAGAGGCAGGTTTAGCTGTGAAATAAAGATCATTAGTAAAAATAATAAAGAGTAAGCTGCGGTGGTGCAGCAGTTAGCATTGTCATCTCACAGCAAGAGGCTCTCCCGTTCGATTCTGAGCTGGAGCACCTTCTGTGTGTAGTTTGCATGCCCTCCCCATGGTCGAGTGACGTTAAAGGCCTGCAGGTAGGTGTGAGCGTGAATGGGTGTGCCTTCATTGAAGGTTGGGCATCGGGCTGGCAACTCGGCACCGTAAAATCCACTGCCAATCATGAGCGGACCAGAGTTCTGCTGTGGCGACCCCTAACTGGGAAAAGCTGAAAGACATACAGTAAAAATAATAAAGAGTAGTGGGCCCAGGATAGAGCCTTTTGGGGCACTAACAGTAATGGGTAGAAGGTGTGAAAGTTTATTATCCCATAAGGTGGCTTGATTACAGTTGGAGAGATAACTATAAAACCAGCATATGGTCTCAGAGCTGAAATTGAGACAAGCAAGTTTGTTGAGGAGTATTTGATGGGATACAATATCAATGGCTTTTGACATATCAAGAAAGGTAGTTTATATGCATTTTTATGTATGTATGTTTCCTACGTTTGCATTTTTTACATATTATGTAATTTTATTATTATATTTAAAATATTCATATGAGGTATACAACACAATCTAAGTATTGGAAAGTGGACATGCATCTATTAATATAAATTTATTGGGCATATTTTAACGCTTTCTAGAATAGCGGAATGTTACGCTAGCATGCATGAATGACATCTGAAATGGTGCGATTTCTTTTTAATAGTTAATTAAGCTTAGCTAATTGATGTACATTTTATTATATAAAGTGGCTTAATTGATTTGCACTTGTTTGTCTGAAGAAGGCAGGGTAAGGACCTTGCTGAAAGTGCTCATTGTAATAAACTTGCTTTTCGGAGTTTAGCCAGCTTTTATTGATTCCTGCCCGCTTTATTTTTAAATATCAAGAAAGGTGGCAGAGACAAGGTGTTTTTTTGTTTTTAAGGTGGTTTACAGTATTGGTGTTAGTACTATGTTTGGGGCAAAAGCCATGCTGAGTATTAGATAGTAGGTTATTCTTAAGGAGGTGGTCTAATGTCTGTTTATGTAGACATGTTTCTAAGATTTTGGCTGGTGGTGACAAAATACCTATAGGTCTATAGTTAGAAAGGTCAGTGGAGGGACCTCCTTTGTGAAGGAGTATGACATGGGATATTTTTCAAAGAAAAGGAAAATACTTAGAGATAGAGTGGTTAATTAGAGTAAATATAGGGTAAGAGATGGATGGAGCAGCAGGTTTTAGAAATTCACCTGCTAACTGATCTGCATCAAGAGTACAAGCTTTTATTTTAGTAAGAAAATTTTGAATATAATTAATTTGGGCTGGTCTAAGAGAGAAAGGAGAGGTATTGAGGAGAGTGGGGGTGGGTGGTATAGAAAGTGTGGAACTGGCAGTATTGTTAAGTAATGAGGTAATAGAGGTGATAAAGTGGGTATTGAACTGAGTAACAGTTAGCTGTTGGGGCTGGGGTGATCAGTTTTCCTAGGTTAAGAAGGAGGTTGATAGTTTGCCGAATCTTAGGGGGTTGTTTTGGTATTTTAGTTGGCATGTTTGGAAGTAGATTTTTTTATCTTGTTTTATTTGCTTTTTGACTTGATTTCTGAGCTGTCAATAGGAGGTATAATTAATATTAGTTTTGTTTTTGTGATAAAGAGTCCAGGCTTTGTCCCATTGTTTAAGTAGAAGAATAGTTTCTTTAGATAAATAGGGAAGTTGTTTGGAAATAGTATGAATTTTCCTGATTGGAGCAAGATTGTTGCGTATTTGCAGGAAAGTATTATTGAAGTACTGTACTGTAAGATCCAGTTGTAGGGATTTTAAAGGTGACCAGTCATATTCCTGTAAAAAGGTTGTTGAATAAAGAGGGGGGAGTGTTTTTTATTGCGTACATATCGATATGTAACATTGTTGATACTCTGTGTACGTTTTCTGATAAGATAGGTTGGATCAGGGAGGCAACCTGTATCATAACTATTTTTAGATTTGTTTGTTAAGGTCCAGTCAAGTAAAGAATGCTTGTTGGTAATCTTGTCAATGCATGTAGGTTGAGAAATATTTTGGGTGAAGGTATATAGGTTAATAAAGTTGATAGGGCAGTCAGAGGAACAAACAGGTAAGCCAGTCAAGATTAAAATAACCAAGTATAATGAGTATAATAGTTTCTTGAGAAAAATTGGAGGAGGCCCATTCTTAGATGTTTTCAATATGTGAGAGGTTGTTTGCAGGGGGGAGATAGATGGCTATTATGTTAATGGATTTTTGGGTGTTGATAAGTAAGCATGTTGGTAAGATTTCAGCTGTAGGGAGTTGTGGTGGAGAAGTGGTGAACTGAACTAAATTGAGATGGTCCTTAAACATTATAGCAATACCACCATCAAGTTTGGATAATCTACCCTTTCTGATGAGACTATAACCAGCAGGAAGTAATTCCTCAGTTTTTATATGAGGCTTAAGCCAGGTTTCAGTAATTATGGCTATGTTTCGGGAGCACAGGGCCAGGGCAGCATGGAATTTATGAACTTTGTTAAGGAGCCTTCTAAGATTAAAATGAATTACAAGTAGGTCAGAGCTACATCCTTTGAGTGGTGGGAGGTGGGAGATATCAGAGTTAGTGGAGTGACAGGGGCCTGGGTTTGGGTGTATGTCAGACTGGAGTTTAATAAGGGTGAGGTAGTGGAGTGTGAGAAATTTTAGTTTGGAGAAAAATTTATGCTGTTCATAAAAGGAGTGGGAAGGGCTATGGGTGTGAAAGTATTTGAAAGAGAAATTTAGTGAAGTAGAAGTGTTGAATAAGTGTGGGGAGATGTGAACTGTGTCTCTAATAGTGCAGTGGGTCAGCAAAGAGGGCAGAGTTGGAGAGTGGTAGAGTAAAAGATGATAGGAGTGATAGGAGGTCATGTGCAGAGTTAGAACTAGTAACGGTGATAAGAGTGTGATGCAGATGATAGGTTTTATTAAGGTCATGGCAGAGGATACTACAGGAGAAAGACAGGTTATGTTGGTAGGGACCAAAGTATATAAAAAGGTAATAGGTAAGGTGCAATAAATGAAGGATGTTCTGGAAAGGGGAACAGACAGGTTGTTGGAATAAAAAGGGGTATAGCTGTTTAAAAATACAATGGAGATGGGGATATAGTATAAGATGAAAGATAGTTAAGAAGGCCAGAGATAGCGGGTGAAGAACAAAATGTAGGTTTGTATGTAGAGGTACATGGGAAGATAGGGAAGAGTAGTTATGGTATAGGAGGAGAAAGAGAGGAGGGAGGTACTGAGCTGTGATTGGTTGTTAGGGGTTGAAGTCATGTAGGGAGTGGTTAGGGTAAGCATAAATTTAATGAAGGCAGGGGTGGGTGAGAATTGGGGTACTGTAGAAGAGAAGACTGAGCCCAAGCATAGCAAGGGCAAACTGAGTGGGGTTTACACCAGGATATGAACTGCAAAGATGAAGTCTCAAAGAAAAACAATCAGTAAGCACACTTAGTGAAGGGGAGAGAGCTAGAAAAAGGTATGTATGTTGGGAGCACTATCTTGGCTGGATGTCAGTGGTAGGGAGCAGACCAGAGGCTTTCTTAATGTGAAATGGGGATAAACAAAACAAAAAACACATGCAGGGAATACAGAAGAGTTAGGGGAGTACAGGCTGTAATACAGATAGATTAAGGAATGTAGATAGAAAAAAAGGTCTGTGTACCAGTATAGTATGAAGGTAGGTGAAAGGGCTTAAAAACTATGTAGAAGAATGGGTTGCTGGTGTCCCCTGTACTGTACATGTATCCCACCAAGATGGTGCCAAATATACAGAGCAAAAAAAATTATAAACAAAAATAACATCCTGGTGACCACAAGAGACCATGTACTTTTGCTGATGGCTTTGCTACAGTATGTAAAAATACACGCCACAAAGATCTGAGGTGCTCCTGTGTTATATAATGGCTTTACCTGGATTCACAAAGCAAATTATGAAGCCAAGGGAGGAGGTTGTAGGGGTTCATAGGTGTGTACTAGGCATTAGTTCCCATTGCCTCTATGTAGCAGGGCAGCTGAGGTGATCCCCTGGGTGAATTTTCTATTTCCCATCCACTCGTCAAGATTTCTTTTGAAGAAGGCCAGAGAGGAGCTCTGCTTGACATGGATGGGGAGTCTGTTCCAGAGCATGGGCAATCTAGCAAAACCATCTGGGTTTTGCTGATGGCTTTGCTAGAGTATGTAAAAAACACACCACAAGAACAAAGGGACCTTACAGCTGTAAATGGACATCAAAAATGGACATGTTTTGCAAACAAATGTCAGTGGCACCCATATGAAATGTGGGGTTAACCCCTACAAACATGTAATAAACAAGCAGATGTTGTATAGTAATGTAAAAGTTACGTAATAATATGATAACACACAACAAACATATGTAACAAATGACAACAAAGATCAGATTACATTATATGAGTTCAAGTTTTCCATTGCTAATTTGCAAACATCTCAGCACATTGCTATGGTGTGCATGCTGACATGACATTACAGGAAGCAGTAACATAACAACAATTCAACAGCACCATCAGCAGCAGCAGCAGCCCCCTTTTCCCATTTTTTTTCTACTTGGGGTCAGGGTATCGTGTTAACTGTCACAAGCACTCTCTATTCAGTGCCACACTCCTGCCTTCTTCAACACTCATATCCAACTCTAACATATCTTCTTTTACACAATCCAGCCACATCTTTGCTGGAAATCCTTGCTTCCTCTTACCTTCTTCCTGTCTGTCCCAAATCTTGCTCACTAGATTATCTTCTGCTTTTTTGCACGTGTCCAAATGACCGTAATATGTTTTCTTTGATCTTTACTGCAACTGGAGCTACTTTGGCTTCTGCTTTTATGTCCTAATTTTTTCATCTGTCCCACAGTGTGCATCCTACCAACTTTCTCAGGCACTTCATTTCCATCACCTCTAGCTTCTTCAACTGTTCTGCCTTTACTGCTCAGGTTTCTGTACCATACAGTAGTACTGGTTGCACAACTGTCTTGTACACTTTAGTTCTCAACTTCTTTGGCATTCTTCTGTCATAGACTACACCTGACACTCTATGCCAGTTGTCTGCAGCCCCTCTGATTCTATATTTAACCTCTTCATTCAGACTTCCCTTCTCCTCAACAACCACTCACAGATATCTGAAGCTGTTAACCTGTTCCATTATCTTCCCTTCTATCTCAATTCTCATTTCCTTCTGATCTCCCCAATTTGCTGCCATTACCACCATCTTATCTGTGCTTAGTTTCATCACATGAGCCTTCAGTTTTCCATTCCATTCTCCTATCCATTGTTGAAGTTCTGGGTCAGAATCTGCCTGTAATGCCACATCATCTGCATACAGCAACTTTGTTGATGTTTCCCCTGACCTGTTTGCTAATGTAGTCCATCACCAGTAAGAACAGCAGTGGGCTCAGAGCTGAACCCTGATGTACAACTACTTCCACTGGGAACCCCTCTGTGAGACCGAACACTGTTCGTACTTGAGTCATTGGGTCCTTGGACATAGCCTGCACTAATTCTACCGATGTTTGTGGGACTTCAAACCACTGCAGTACTGCCCAGATCAACTTTCTTGGGAACTTGCCATATGCTTTATCCAAGTCTAGGAATGCCCAGTTGGATTATTTCCTCATCTCCAGCTTCTTCTCAAGTATCTGTCTCACTGTAAACATCGGGTCAGATGTGCTGCATCCTGATCTGAATCTGAATTGCTCATCTCTTATCTTACATTCTACTACTCTGCGTATCTGTTTATCAATCACCCTCTCCAGAACTTTCATGCAATGTGATAAGAGTTTGATGCCTCTTTACTGCCCACAGTTGTGGATGTCCCCTTTGTTCTTGTACACTGGAAAGAGTATGCTTATTCTCTAGTCATCTGGGATACGCCTTTCTCTCCATACTGCTATTAGTATTTTTAGGAGCCATTTCTTCACTATCTCACCCAGCATCTTTATCATATCTACTGTGACATCATCTGAACCAGCTGCTTTCCCTGACTTCATCTTCTTTAGTGCTGTTCTTACTTCTTCTAAGGTGGGCTCCTCTTCTTCTCTCATCGTAGGCTGTTTCTGCGGCAGTACATCTTCTGTGGGGTTTTCTTCATTCAGAAGCTGCTGGAAATACTCCTTCCATCTGCCTTTGATGTCCTGTGGACTGGTGAGCAGGTTGTTACTGGCATCCCTTATGAAGGGTGTCTGGCTATCTTCTTTATCTTTCTGTCTTTGCCTTGCAACCTGATATAGTTTCTTTGTGCACCTTAAAGAGTCACTTTGCAGAAGTTGGTACAGCGCCTCTGATGACCTATTCTTTGCTATTGCAACTTCTTTCCTAGCTTCTTTGTTAGCCACCCAGTAGTCCTTCCTAGCCTGTTCAGTCTTTTCTATCTCCCATTTCTTCCTGCACTCCTTCTTTCTTTTGATGACTTCCTGGACTTCTGCATTCCACCACCAGCTTTCCTTATGTATCTTATTTCCATACCTGGCTCAGCTACATATATTTTCTGTAGTCCTAACATATGCTGTTTTAGGTGCAACAGCACCAACACACAAAAAAGTGTTGTAACAGAGGACCAATCGCAGTTTATGATGGATCATTCCGTACAATCAGAAATATGTATGAAAGTCATCATCTGCCATTGAGCTGTATAATGTGACAAAAACAATAGCAGTAATAAACAATATCCTGATGAGGACATGTAAATCAGAGCATAATTCTTTTGGGAATAGATAATGCCTGTGAGTAATGAGTGACAAAATAAACATTCACAACATGTCATTTCACAACACATGCCAGGACAGATATCAGAAAGATGCATATTAATCATTGGTGTCACAGAAATATGCATATCAGTTATGTCATGAAGAACAACCTTGAAAGGCTTACAGCACTTTCTGCCATAAGGGGTATTGATGCCTTACCTTGTAGGATAAGGCCAGAAAAAGATGGTCCTCTGACTGTGCCATAACTATTGTCTGTCTGTAAGCCACTGCTGTCTGATGTTACCAGATTCAACCCCCTGCCTATTACACTAGGCAGTTTCTAGACCTCTGTAGTGACTGCATATGCCACATCACATAGGAATGGAGGCTGTTACAAATAACTGGACTGGATTTGTTCATTAAGAAAGGAGTTAGAAATATAATATGAGCAATCACATTTAGTCAGAATGATGGGAAGGAGCTACACATTACTGTCAACACAATAGTGACAGAAGCACTGACAGCATGACATGCCCTAAATAACCATTTCACTGCTATGCAATCACAACCGGTGACGATGTATCATTGTCCATCCTAAAAATACATAAGAATACATACAATGGAGTTATGGAATGCCAGTACATTCATATAATGTTGCCCTTTCAGAAACTGAACTGCAAGTTACATGGCTAAACTAACTAATGACTTCTTGGTGAACCAGAAGCACCATGGTGGAAGTCTTAACACACCTGTGACACTCCACCTATGAAGACTTATTACATCAGAGTCATAACACACCTGTGATACTCCACCTATGAAGACTTATTACATCAGAGTCTTAACACACCTGTGACACTCCACCTATGAAGACTTATTACATGAGATGTATGTGTGGTAAACAATCTTTGAGATAAAACGCATGGTGGAGACCTATTCCATTGTCAATGGATGTATTGTAGCTGTGGGGGATTCCCACACACTGAAAATGGACACATTGTAACTGTGGTAGATGCCATTCATGCCTTACAGTATAAGGCCCAACAATGCTAACAGGCACTGAATGTGGATCTTAAACACAAGTATTTGACAACAGAAAATGTATGATACTGTACAAGATGAATGCACCATGACAGTAATGTCACTACAATTGTGAGATAAGTCATTACATGAAGGCATCACATCATGTTATTGCTGCAAAGGATATGTGTGTCTACAATTGCTGTAGTAAGTCAACAACATACAGAATGTCATCTCATGCCCATGTTCCAGAGGATAAGGCTTCATACATATGTTACGTAATGAAAATGTAATTACATGTCATCTTTACTCTCAATAACAGCATTGCTGTGTGACAAATTATCATAGCTTTTTATAAGAGGAATCAACATCTATATGTATACACAGCAGTTGTGTAGCAACATGTACAGTCACAATAAGAATGACACAACATAGTCGGAATAGTAATGGCTGGATTTGAACTAACTACCCAAGATCAGAAGCTACAGATTAGTGCCTGAATAACAAGCATCACATAACAAGTTGATGTTCAACTGGGACAGTGCACATTTAAATGGATGACGTCAACACTGTTTATTAACTAGATGTTTATGCTAAAAAGTGGTCAAAGTACACAATCACATGGTACAGCTACACAGCCTATATGTTATTGAAAAGTACTATACACAGTATGAGAGTGAAAGACACACTCACAGATTGCTTCAAACATTCTACTTAGAGAGTTACAAAATATACAAAGCACAGTATCAAAGTCACACAACACAGGAGAATTCACACTCCAGCTGTGAGATAGTGCAGTTATGGTAGCATTATGTAACCATTGTGTGGCCAAAAAGTGTTTTCCCTGGGATGCTAGGATTTGCTACTGTAATATTATGCTGTACATCTATCTCATAAGTCAAAGTGTACATAAAGGTGGTTGTGAGGTGGCTAGTGGTATATGACAGCAATTGTAGTGATGGACTTGAAACACCTACCTTTCCACTCTTCGGTCTGTACAGGACATTATCAGCAACCAGTGCCATAGGAGAATACTGACTACAAGTGAGTCATCCAGCATCTATAAGGGAATGGCATCAACAGTGTATTGCCAAGGATACGTGTCTGTTAATGTGACTTTTACAGCCATCCAGGGTTCTAAATGTTGCCACTACAAATGGGTGCAAACCATTCCTGAATTAATTTGCAGTCTCTCTCTCACACACACGCACACACACACACACACACACACACACACACACACACACACACACACACACACACACACACACACTTTGAGAAGTTAAGCACTACTGTATTCAAACCTCATAGATATCTATTTACACATTCTAGAGAATAGTGTAAGAAACGCAAACACCACAAGAAATGTCTGACATTTAAACTGTGATAGTTCACTTTACAAAGAATGGCAACAGCAATATGTTATGCCAGAGGTGTAGGCAGATAATATAATTCTGTAATTGTGTGCTCTTATTGCTGCTTCACAAACCATTTGAGAAATGGAAACATCCCCCTCTTGACAAATGTTTGTATCACCTTCCCTATAAACATTAAAAAAAAAAATATATATATATATGAAACTCTTATTGCAGGCATTAATTTAGAAATTTTTGGACATTGTGTTGCCTAAAAATCCATAGTTTCTTTAAGTAATGTATAGAAAATTGTAATCAGTAGAGTGCAAAGAGTATGCCTAGCTACATGTTTTTGTTGCAAAGAAGGTGTGGTTGTGAAAGGTTTGAAAAGAGGATGTTGGGGTCATCTAGCTGTTTAAAATGTTTATCCACATGCTCAACTAACTGTAAACACCCTGACTCACATACACAAAAGTTCCCCATATTGAGCCCTGAACCTCCTTCCAATCTAGTTACAGAATATAGAGAGCACTGTATTAATTGCAATCAACACAGGAGAAGTTTGGCTCTTAAGGTGAGACATTGTGCACTTTTGTCATGATGACCTCATTGTTATGTTTCAGAGAGGATGATTAAGTAGACAGTGGAAAAATGGAGCTGTTTACAGTGACATGTATTCTTCTCATGGGAAATGGATACAGGAACAAGTGTAACTACACATATTTCCCATGTTGAGCATCAACACAATGTAGGGAACACTGTAGTGTTTACAAGTGCCACTGGAGAAGCCTGACTCTTAAGGGGAGAGACAGAGAAAGAGAGAGTGCACTTTTGTGAGGATGACCTCACCATTGTATTTCAGAGAGGATGTTTCATTAAAAACTGGAATGAGGGAAATGTATGCACATTTAAATGCATTCTACCCAGGAAAAATGGATTCAGCACCAAGTGTTACATACACAAAAGCATGCACACAACACACACACACACGCGCGCGTGCGCGCACACATGCACACACACGCACACACATGCACACACATGCACACGCACGCACACACACACACACACACACACACACACACACACACACACACACACACACACACACACAAACACAAAAGTTTCCCTGTGTGGAGCATCAAACATTCTACCTATCTAGTTACACAATGTAGAGAGCACTGTATTGGTTGCAACTACTACAGGAGAAGTCAGTTAAGGGCAGAGAGTGCAATTTTGTCAGGATGACCTCATCATTGTACTTCAGAGAGGATGCTTCAGTAAGAAAGTGGAATAAGGAAGCTGTTTGAAGAGTTAACTGTAATCTTCTTGGGGAAGTGGATACTGTGCCAAGTGTTACACACATTTACGCAGACACACAACTTTCCCATGTTAGGCATCAAACCTTCTACCTATCTAGTTAGCACTGTATTATTCAAAAATGCCACAGAAAAAGTCTGACTCTTAAGAGGAGAGTGCGCACATTAGTCAGGATAACTTCAGTGCTGCATAGAGAATGTTTCAACAAACGGGAATTTCAGGGGAAGTGGTTACAGCACCAAGTGTTTTACACACACACACACACACACACACACACACACACACACACACACACACATACATTTCCCATGTTGGGCATTAAAACTCCTACTTATCTAGTAACACAATCTACAGACCACTGTATTAGTAGCAAGTGCCACAGGAGAAGTTTGACTGTTAAGAAGAAAGACTGCACTTCTATCAGGATGACCTTATCAGTGTGTTTCAGAGAGGATGTTTCAGTAAAAAGTGTGATAAGGGAGCTCTGCAAAGTGTTGCACATGTTCACACAGTCACACACACACAACACACACACACACACACACACACACACACACACACACACACACACACACACACACACACACACACACACTTCCCATGTTGGGCATTAAAACTCCTAGCTATCTAGTTACACAATCTATAGACCACTGTATTAGTAGCAAGTGCCACAGGAAAAGTCTGACTGTTAAGAAGAGAGACTGCACTTCTGTCAGGATGGTCTCATCAGTGTGTTTCAGAGAGGATGTTTCAGTAAAAAGTGGGATAAGGGAGATTTGCAAAGTGTTACACATAGAAAAACACACACTGAACAACTGGAGAACTCGTTACCATCCACTTTTTCTGTGTTCCTAGTACTTCGGCATCAAACCTTCCAGGGAAGGCTTGATGCCGAAGTACTAGGAACACAGTAAACGTGTATGGTGACTATTTTTTCAGTTGTTCGGTGTGGTTTTTTTTCTTTTTTTTTTGGTGAGTTGGTTCATGGAGTAGTGTTTTTAAAGTGTTACACATACTCACACAGACATACATACACACACAAACACACACACACACACACACACACACACACACACACACACACACACACACACACACACACACACACACACACAGGTTTCCCATGTTGGGCATCAAACATCCTACCTGTCTAGTTATACAATCTATAGAGCACTGCATTGGTCATGAGTGCCATAGAAGAAGTCTGAATCTTAAGGCAGAGAATGCACTTTTGTCAGGATGACTTCATCAGTGTGTTTCAGAGAGGAAGCTTCAGTAAAAAAAGTGGGATAAGGGAGCTTTCTGAGGAGTTAAAAGCATTCTTCTCAAGGGAAGTGGATACAGCTCCAAGCATTACAAAGACTCATACACACAAGCACACACACACACACACACACACACACACACACACACACACACACACACACACAAGTTTCCAATGCTGAGCATTGAATATCCTACCTATTTATACAGTCTAGAGAATACTGCATTAGTTATAAGAACCACAGGGGAAGACTGACTTTAACAATGTAAAATAGTGCATTTGAACTTGAAAATCCACTGTTTGTAACACATGATTCTGTACATCACAGGTTGTGCAACAAATGCATATGTGTGCACAGGACAATGTAACATCACTGTAATTGCACATGTAATTGCATACTTCTCTACAAAAATTTAGATAATGTCCTTCATGTACAATGTAGTACTGGGAGGGACATTGACATGTTTCACATTTTTGGCTGACCTAAGACATTTGCTGTTGTACATCAATGGCTTATCAATCAAACATTCCTACAACTTTATGTCTGGATGACTGCACACTTGTATTGTCTCATACTTGCATTGTATGCATTGCCAAGACAAACATGCAAGTCATACATAAGACAGTGCACTGTAGAATAGCTGTGATGGATCATGTGAGAATAGGTTAACCAAATTTGTAACACAGTTGCAGTTGTAAACACTGTAGCACAGGTGTACATTAAATGACTGAATTAATTGAGTCAATGTCATTCTGAAGTCAAGATCATCTGTTGAAAAAATAATACAATCACATAAGCACTGTGCAACCAAAAACAATAATTGCGTGGGTTTTCTTGTTACTATTAGAGTGAAGCACTGCCAAGCTGAATTGCGCTGTTGATAGCAAAGTATTAGAACAAGCATAATCATATCTTGAAGTATTGAATTTAGAATGGGAATTAGCAGTACTCTATGTTGCTCTGTGCCAACTTTCAGGCAAATATCAGTACAAGAGAAACTTCACAGTAGGGAGCAGGCACATTAATATAGCAGCAGGATAATTGTGTGTTAAGGAAAGTTGTAGCCAACATTTACAGCCACAGGAGTCAAATAAAACATTCTGAAACATTTTTCTACCCATCAGAATTCAAATCTTTACAGCACTGCAAGAAAAAAAAAAAACTTTATACCTGAATATTATCTAAGCACACCACATAGGAAGTCATCATAGAAAATTATGAAGTTTAGATCACATGAGATCATCCATTACCAACAGTTCAAAAGACAGATTTTAGAAAAACTGATATAGTGGTCCATGAAAAGAAGACAAAAGTAGCATTAATCATTGAAATCACCATACCCAGTGACTACAGTGTCTTGCTAACAGGGAGACACAAAGTCATACAATATCAGGGTCTGCAGGCAGAAATGAGAGCAATGTGGAAGAAAGATACCCAGACAGTTCCAATAGCAGCAGGAGCAAAGGCTCTTATAAAAAAAGAATTTACAGTCATATTTAGCTCTGTTACCAGTACATGTAACCCTGTATGAATTGCAGTAGGAGTCATTACTGGGCACATTGCAGGTGCTGCAAAGAGCACTTTTGGCTGATATCAAAGACTGAAACAATACTAATTTCATGAACTGTAATCGTACTTTTACTTAGGAATGGTGTCCATTCCCGTCATGGTATTAGAAACCCAAAAGACTTGGAGAAATTAAAAAAGAAGTTATACTTTTGAAAGTTCACATTTGATAGCAGATTTCAGCAAATGTAAATGTATGCATTCATCTTAATTACCCTTTTGACCACTGTCACCTGTACACCCAAGTGTTCAGCTTGTTGAAATGTATTTTTTACTTAATGTACATAGCTAAGTACAGCAGAGTGACATACATCACAGTAATGAGACTAAAGGCAATAAAATCACAAGATATCGCCATAAGATCTGTACTTGCATTTAGCCTTATTTGCATTTGTTGCCCCAGTGCTAGACATTGAAAAATGCAGATGTGGGAGAATAATGATAAAGAAGGGAGAAGATACATCAACAGGGTGAGATGGAGGAAGGGACAAAGTAGATTATGACATGAAAAAGGATAATGATGGCTCATAATATTAATAAATACTGCACAAAAATTAGTCAGTAGCACTTAGCTAATGGTTGGATTTGAACTCTTGAAAGTAGTCAAAAATATCTCTGTATATGTAAACATTATCTCATCATACCACAAATTCATACATACATACATACATACAAATGTTTCAAGCATGGGCATTGAAGCCCTTCTAGCTTGCCAATATGCCAAAACATGTGCTCCCATAATAAATGTCCAGGCTGTACTTAAAAATATCTAAACTAGTACTTGTTTTAATGTAATTTGGTAGTCTTTTCCAAGCATCAGCTACTCTGTCAGTGAACCAATTAGTACACTTCTCATTCCTATATAATCTTCTACATAGGTTATCTGATGATTCTGTAGTACTTTTTGATAACCCCAAACATTCCCAGAGGTAGTTGTCCCTAAATGCCCTATATACCCGAATAAGATCTCCTCTTAAATATCTGTAAGAGACACTGTACAAGTTCAGATATTTTAGTCTTTCATAATAACTTAGATTTTCATATCCATGGATACTCTTAGTATATTTCAGCTGTACTCTTTCCAGTTTATTCATGCTTGTTTTCCTATAGGGTTTCCATATTGTTATTCCACACTCAAGTTTGGGTCTAATGTAACTAACAAACAATGACTTCATTATGTCTGATTTCCTAGACTTTATAAATCTTTTTATACAACCTATAGTTCTATAACTATCATTAGCCAATTGGTTGATATGATTAAAAAAACTCATAGCTGAATCTACACATATACCCAGGTCCTTAAATTAGTCTACAGTTTCAATTACTGTGTACTGCATTAAATATTCACCTTTCAGTTTATGTCTCCCAAATCTCATATGCTTAGTTTTTGATGTATTTATCAACATATTATTCTCCTCTGCCCAAATGGTCAAGTTAGTCAAATTATTTTGCAGACATACCTTATCTGTAACACTTGTAATCAGTTTACCCAATTTCAGGTCATCAGCATATAGACTGTAGAACACCTCAGATGAAAAAATAAGGTCTGAATACAGTCTAAACAAGTAAGGGCCTAGTACAGAGCTCTGTGGGACAACTTGACTGTTACCAAGGATTTCACCCGTCCAGTTGGTGTGTGATACTTGCTATGTCCTATTTGTAAGCCATGTAGCATATCCATCTTATCAACAGTACATCAATACATAGTTGTACTAATATATTGATCAGTGTTTTGTGCATGACCCTGTCAAATGCTGAAGTTAAATCTATATAAATCACAAAGGGATTACTAGTTCATACCATTTAAATAAAAAATAACACAGTTGAAGCACAGTGACAACAGTAGGTTTTATGGGACATGTGGGAACATCGGTATGGTGTGTTAATCTTACTTATTAAATCATCCTTAATTTGTCATGCTGTGTACAATAAAGTGCTTGATATAGGAAGAAATAGGGTAGAACAGTTCTACAAACACAATAACATAAGCAGGATAAGGTAGACTTACTAACTTACCCTGCTGTTGCTGCAATGTTTTGGCAAAAGATGTCTTGCTGAGCTCTACAAATGGTTTGTTAATTAAATGTTGTATATGGAGAGAAATACAGACATTTGAAGTTAAAATATGAAAGTAATACAAAATGTCAAGAATTAATACATTGACCAACAGTTGTAATCAAATTCATGACTCTATGCAAAACCATCAGTTTACAAAGACGGTGATTGTCTCAGCAAGCCACGTAAGTACTGCTACTTCATTACATCCAGCAGCCTAAGAACTGCTACATTAACTGTTTCACAGTACTGACTTTAGTCTGCCTTTACTCTGTATTCTCACAGCACAGCAGATTTAAGCACATTTGTATGAAAGTAACCTGACTAGTTCAGATTAAATTGAAATCATCATCTTTTGAAATAAAAAGGTAAACAACATTCACTCTCACTCAGTATGATTGTGATATGCCAACCTCTGCACAAATGCTGAGAATATAAAGTAAAGCCTTTTCTATGGGCCATTTCTAGCCATGAGAGTTGTGTGTGAATCTGTTTTTTCACCAGATTTAACATGTGGAAAAGGTAGGGGATACAACAGTCGTGAAAATGGGGTTGATAGGGTAGATCACAGCGTAAAGAATACCGGATTATGCAGGAGGGTGGCAAGAGAGTATCATCTTCATAACAAAAATGTAAAATTTTACACACAATTTTAAAAATTTGGAGAGTTACCACACAGTGATGGGTAATGACCGAATAATATTGCATTGGCAATTGATCCAAATCAAATGTGTAAAGTTGACACATAGGCAAAGTGGAGAGCAATATATTGGGTTTATTTTTTGGTGGGACAGGTGCCCATTTTTTTATTATTTTTTGGAGGGAAAGAGGAATGTTGGGAAAGGTGCTTGGGAATAAGAGGGGCATATAGATAAGGTAGACTAAGAAGAATGTGCAGACATGCAGGACATACAAGACATACAAAGATGGTGACAGATACAAAAGGTTGAGGGGGGTCACCAAAATTGGGGATAGATAGGAAACATCAGATGTGCACCCACATCTTGCTTGAGAACAATGAGAATCTAGTCCTCACCCTAAGAACTGTCATAACTGTCTCCTGCATTAGCTCCCTGAGACAGTCCCAGATATGGCATCAGTATTGCAATCTGCCAGAGGACCTTTTCAACTCTGCCGATACATGCAGCAAGGCACCCTCCATGATGCCCTTCAACAGGCCTGACATCTCCTGCTGGGTGACAAATTTGCCACCTCCAATGGAACTGATGACAGAGGGAAACACTGCCAAAGCAGCCAAGGCAGAGGTACCTGACACAGTTGGAGCAGGTAGGGAAGAGGTTGTGTAGGCAACACTGACAGGTTGCAAACCTAAAGTTCAGGGTGTGTGTGCTGCCATCTGTGGAAGTATGGTACCCAAGACGCAGTGGATGGTCTACTCCACCGTGCTGTGGTTCATTTATTTTTCAGCAGCAAGGTATGGAAATAGCAAATTGTTAACAAATTATAACCCCCCCCAATAAAAAATAAAAAAGAGAGATATTAGTAGGGGAGACACAAGAATAGATAATTAGATATATGGCATGTCAAAATACTGTAATTATTTAAACTTTATTTGGTAACACATAAACAGTTATGCACACATTTGCCACACACATATATGATGGAAATGTATTAATGTGTCATAAAATAAACAAATCTCACTGCTATAATATAACAACAACCTTTATTTCCCTATAATGGATAGGCAACATGCAGACAAATGTAATAATTGCAATTACCATAATTGGATTGTACCTGACATGTTAGATCTATTAATATTTTATAAATACGTATCTAGTAATTAAAAGGAATTCCTGCTTCTGAGTACTGAATCGACAGCCAGTTAAGCTATTGTTCCCATGGCCTAATGCAAGCAGCAAGAGCTATTGGGTAAGGCATACATTCTTGAGATGAAGGAAGGAAAATAAATTTCTGGCTTGAGTTTGGCCATGAGTCATACTTACCTTGTGCCTGTCTGAGGTAGATTAATCTCTCCTGGTATACCTTAGTGTTTTCAGCTGTTTCCTCTGCATCTGTGTAGTATAAAAAGCATAGAAATATGTATGAAAGAATAATGAGCACCTGTATTTGTTGGCTAGATCATTACTGTCATACCATACTTAGGTTATGGGTTGGTATGCTTATGCAACTGAGGAGTATTTGCAGTCCTAAATTCAGCCTTCCATTAGCTTAGGAGGTCCTACTTGTGCTGCTAGGTCACTGTAGTGGTGATGACACTGTTTCCCAGTGTATGGAATGGCAGTTGCACTGGAGATAGCCTTGGCAAGCTATTCTAAGCTTCAGCCTTATACTGAGACCTGGTATAATTCCCCTGCAGCAGCCTACAGCTATAGCACTTCAGAAGGAAATATCCTGGACTTTTCAATGCCCCACCTTTGTGTTCTAAATTTAACACCATTCACTCACTTTCAAGCCATGTCTGTAAAAGTAAAGCTAACAAAATCTGTCTTAATTAGCACCTAATTTAGATCTCTTGTATAACTGGTTCTGTGCAAAAAACATACAGTCTAGCAACCGCATTTACACAATTGAAAGCAGATGTACTCCTTAGCAGATATATTGGCACTACCTAACATCACATAACAGTAATGGTGTGAAACATGGCATAGAGCTTTGCCATGTGTGATGTTCAACCTATTGACTAAGGTTCCAAAGTTCAACAATGGAATGATTAATGGCACAGCTTTTAATCCATGCAATTTGGAATGAGAAAGAACATGATTTGTGACATTATTTTGATGCGTAAGGCTTATACAAAGTTAAAATATTATTTTACCAGCTTGGAATCAAACCCGTGGGATAAAGCATATAAAAACAGAAACTTAGCTTATTAATTGACATTGCTACAGGAGCGCTACTTTTCAAGTATGGAAATTAAACAAATGCTAATTTCAGAATTAATGGAGCTACACTTCAGAGATGTCTGTATGTTTGTCATTTTAATTAGTCCTTAGAATGCATTCCTATGTAAAAAAATCAGTATTTCTCTTCGTAAGTATATTTCAGATGGATGCAGTTGAATGAGTTGAATAATACAGGTTAGGATAAGTTACATACATACTTCACAAGACAGAATCATCCTAAACACTTAGCTGGGATATGTGGTGAGTCATGATTATTATAATAAAAGTACTGTGCCTATCATATAAATATCATCATTTGACAGGTACAGGACATTGGACACATTATCTTGAGGTTATCTGTGAAACATTAATGACATATACTAAACAGAAAAAGGTACTTATCCAAGGATTACTGAGACTTTACATGCAAGAAACATGTTTAACATTATTATTATTATTATTATTATTATTATTATTATATTATTATTTAGTGGTACAGTCCTAATCAAAATGTTCTTCTAACACCCTTTATAAAGGGGTCTTGTATCTAAATTCACACCCTTAATTAGCTCTGCTGTTTATCTAAACTCACTTCACATACATCTTGTGCCATAGAAACATGTATGTAACGTGGAATTTTTCTACTCAGTACTGTCCAAAGTGCTGAGATAAAACACCATTGTCAGGCATATTTGTGCTATATAAGGCAGCCTAAACTAAATTTTTCTTTGATAGGGAACCATTTTTGCGCTCTGTCAGGCAGAGAGCAAAGGCCTTCGTTGTTCTCCAGGTGGGGCTTTTATTTATATGTCTGTGCTACTGACAGAATTCCTGCATGGTTGTTTCTCTCTCCTGTAGTGTGTGTGGGAAACAGATGTGATCTATTGCATGTAGTAGCATTGCATTTAAAAACTGATGTAATATTCATGAGGCTGATGCCTGTGACACTCCTAATATATCCTTTATGGCTCTCTGGAAAGTATCAATAGCTAGTATAAATTATGCTACACATACCTTTGTTTCCACTGGGATGGGTTCTTCAGAATTTCTGTGGGGGGATTAGTTGGAAGTGGCAGAGGTTGCATATTTCCTGCAGTGTTTCCCTGTCCACCCTGTATATCTCAATAATGTCTGTGTCAGACATTCCATGATGTGTCAAACAGGGTCTGAATACCCTTTGTCTTCTTGCTTGATGTCTGTCAGCAGCAGCACCCTGCTGTAAAGCCTGTTGCACAGACAGCATGATGGTAACAGCAGCAGCGCCCCCTAGCATGTTTTTGAGTGTAATCATGCTGTATTCCAAACACCTTTGATGTACAAGGCAAAAGCCTGTACTGCATGTGGATGAATGTTTCCTAGCTTCCTCAACAGTTCCACTATGTTGGATTGGTTAATTAGCATGTACTGCAGCTCATTATGCTTTCATTAACATATTCTGCCATCTCCCTTCTTCTGGCAGCTCTACACGTTATCTAGAGCCACTTAATGAATACCAAATAGTGCTCCGCACCATCCATACGATAGCTGCACTTCATGTAGCGCTTAATGAATCCAGCCTGTCGTCTTTGTACAACAGCACATCAGTCTTCCTCTCAGTTGCCTTATGTGGGCTGATAAAATGCGTCTGCATATCGGACTTGTGTCCCCATGCTTTGCAGTATATCAGTGCAGTGCAGGAGAAGTAACGGATTTAATGTTTAAAAAGTCTGGATTTTATGAGTGACAGTGAAGAAATACAAGGAAAATCAGATATGTTTCTGATTGTTTAGTTTTGTAGAACATGCCTGATTTTTTCTTGTATTTTTGATCTGTCCCTCAGGATATGGCAATAGAAAGTCTGCCTGCTTAATGGTACTTCAGTGACCAGACTTTTTTCTATTGGTATATGCTAAATTTACAGCGGGGATGCTGGTTGGGCTATCCAATCAGCAAGCTGATTTTTGAATAGCAATAAGCAGTCATTGTATAATAATTAGGACAAAGGTAATGTTTTGCTAATTGTGTCATTCCCATGTAACTGCTGCAGACTCACTAATCATATGCAAGGTGTGACCACACTGAGTTCAGATTTATGCCTTGCATTTATTTTTCATAACTCCACCTAAGAATCACTGTCTGGCTGATTTGCCCCACCTTCAACCCAAACATTGTGTGACTTTTAAACAGACCTTCTCATAGTGATCACTTTCCAATATATGGGTTAGTGCAATTCTTACACAGCCTAAAACATAGCATGCATTTCAAAATATTCTGCTTAATGTGTTACACTTGAATTTAAAATGGCGTGATCACATATAAAGCAGTGGTTTGACTTTATATTAATTACAAAAAAAATATATTGTAACTTTTATTTTGTTTGTTTTATTTATGAATTAGGATTATTTACTGTGTTACTTCCATTCGGCTCAAATGCCTCTTTTTTCAGATGTGCTTCTAAAGCACGCTCTAGTGAACAGATGTGCTTAGAGTGCCTCTCATATTTTGTAAGTCGCAGTAAAGGATGTTAAGTGATGGATAATCACTACTGGAACTCATTATACACTTTGTTGGTGAGTCCTGATTTCAAAGCAAACATGTGAAGGTAACATGAGATGCCTCAGGTCACAGCTGTGGACATACAGGATGACTCCTCTGTTTAGGAATGTATCACCTCTTTCAGTGTACTCAATGCCTATAGTATATAGTATAGCAGATGGCAGGGGAGGGTATTAAAACAAAGGATTAAAACTAGAAAATGATCAGCCACAAAAAAATATAATGCTAAACAGGCAAGATTTTGAGCCCTTACATGGCTTTTAAGCCTGAAGAATGGAGCTAGAATCGATTCAGGTTTAGGGGGAAACAAAAATCTCTCTCTAGCACATACCTCTCAACTGCCCATATTTTCTGAAAATGTTCAGATTTTTGCCTCATATTTTTGGTCTGTTGCACATACAATTTGTGGTTTTCTGGCAAATCATTGGGGACTGAAGTCACTAAATAATGACAGGCATGTAAATTTCAGATTTCATACCCTTCAAAAAATACATGCTCAAATAAATCTGTTATTCTATCAAATTCTAAGTTTATACGAACAATATTAGAAATTGTGCCTATTTTTGAGCCTTTGTGACTCCATTGGTTTTTGGTTTTGTTCAAAGTTTTCTCTCTTAAGTGGTTGAGAGGTATGGCCTAACACCATTCAATAGATACCATGTGGCACATACCTCTCAACTGTACAGATTTTTGTAGAATGTCCAGATTATTGTCTCATATTTTTGGTCCATTTTCATAAAATTATGGATTTCTGGCAAAGTATTGACAAGTCATTGAAAATTAAAATCAGAATATAATGACAGACATTTGAGTTTCAGACTTCATACTGTTCAGAAAATCCTTGATAAGGCAAAACCTGCTAAGCTAACAACTTTCTAAGTTTGTAAGAGCAATATTCAAAAAGTGTCCCTATTTTTGGGCCTTTGTCCCCCCATAGTATATGGCATCATTCAGATTTCTTGATCTAAGAGGTTGAAAGGTGGGTGGTGAAAAATGATGATCAGGACCTCAGTTTCTTCTGAAAAAAACTTTAGAAAAACACCAGGGATTAGCATAATGGAGCACCCTGAAAATACTGACAGTAAGGTAGTTCATTCAAGCAATGAAGTATCAACTGTTTTAATGAGTACACTTGTGGAAGATTTGCTGTGTTTCTAACAGATACTCAGTCCCTATATTTCTGACAAATAGTCAGTCCCAAATGACAACAACAGTACATGACTTCTAAGCCCTGAAACATATTCAGCTGTGCCCATGTGACTGTCAGTGATGGAAATTGATAGAAGTAATAACTAAATTTAGTTTCTTCTGTAATTTCTTCATCATTCAGTCTACCAAAATGGACAAATGGCTTAATACACATGCATACAATTAGTCAATAAAGGCTGTTAGCAACCAACTCTACAAGCATCTTAGCCTACTTGACTATAACTAAACAAATGAACCTAGCAAAATTGGACCCTTCAAGTGCTGGAATAAAATCACGGAGAAGGAGAATTAGAAAAAAGGAGAAAAACAAACTTTTATATCTTAGAATACATACAATTATACACAGCTGTACTGTTTGAATTCTGCACTGTAATTATGTAAATGTGACAGCTTCAGAAGTAAGACAGTCCGAAGGAAGGTTGACTCTAGAAGACTGAATCTGTTATTATATATGCAAATCGCCAGACTCTGGCAGGCTATCTGCTGTGGTTCAGCCTTCCTGTGGTCTGGAGATCATCATTAACATCCTGAAATGTACGGTTTAAATTGCTGACTTTAATGTCCTGCTTGATATGTTAATGTATTCATCCCACTGTATTTGTAGAGAAATGGCTAAGGCAGTTATCGGTTCATCACTTGTATTCAGCGGGAAGTTACTTTGGAAACTGAATGAAGGGTGAGCAGAGGCACAGCAGGGGCTATTCAGGGCGATTGCACATCTAAATAGTTTGGCTCCAGTGTGTAACACCACTGCTGACAGCTCTCTGCAACCAGTATATCTGAATGTAACTGTAGCAGTTCCTAGTTCTTGTATGGCAAACACATTAAAAACATAAAATACTGTTCTGTTTTAATACACACAACCATTATCCAGATGCCAGGTGACCTTTTCTTCCAGCAACAACTTCCTTCTGTCCTTGTAAATGAGCATCAACTTTATTGTTTACATTTAACCCGCTGTCTTTGATCAGCATCTTATCTTCAGGAATTCAAATGACTGAGACACTAAGAACATTTTCCTGAAAGTTTTACCACCACTAATAACACAGGGTTCATAAATGTATGTAATGGATAGTTACCAAATGAATCATGTTTCTCAAAATATTCTTTGAATCATTGCACCTTTTGTGACATGTGCCTAATTTCATATTGTTTATCTCGGTCCTCCCAAGTACTCTCAGCATGGTCATAAACTTAATGCAGCTCCAATAAGCCTCACAGTAGGAATTGTCACACGGCCCTCACTATATGACTTAGGCTATTACAAGAGTGCTTCTCTGCTGTTTTCCACCTTGTTTCCTCTTCTCTGGTGTTACAAAGTGCAACTAATTGTACATAATCTTTACTTAAGTATTTATGAAATGTTTATTTTTAGTTAGCTAACACTTACTACACACATTCCTATACTGATGCAGGGCATTTGTTCTAGAAAATTGACATAATTGATAGTGCCTAATAAGGTAGGCATTATCAGAGAATTACTGACCACTCAGGGGAGTTCTGAAGCCTGGCACTGCAGGCAAGAGGGCATTATGGCACTCTGATATAGGCTGCTAAATTTTCTTATTTTTTTATTTTTTATTATTATATACTTTTTTTATATGTTTGATGCAAAATTTGTCTAAAGTTTCAAACGTGGTTTACCATACGTAATTGTTGGAGGGAAGTATTTTACATTAAGTATTTTAATGTCTACACACACACACGTGCGCACACACACACACACACACACACACACACACACACACACACACACACACACACACACACTCACACACACTCACATACACATGCATACGCACAGACAGGCTGACTCACATACCAACAGACAAAAAGAGAGACACAGACACACACAATACACACACACAGACACATTAACACATATACCCTGCAATTAGGCTACTTTCCTGACTGAGTGTATTCAAGATGTCTTATTGTGATCACACAAATAAAATAAATCATATAGTGCAAGGCACTGGAAACCTCTCTTCCTGTATGCCTAATAACTGTCCTTAGTTTTATTCTGTCCTGATTTTCTAGATTGCGTTAAGGAAAGCCAGACATTATAGTTTTATACTTTTTATTCTGCAGAAAATGTATGTTGTGGGAAAATTATGGTTATGTTTAAAATTTATCCCTGACTTTATATCTTTTAACTACTGTTTTTAGCTTCATCCAGAATTGTTGATCAAAGAAGTTGAGAGGTATAGGCTGCTTCTCTTACTCCTTGTCTGTCTTTCTTTCTCTCTCATTTGTTCACTTAATCCATCTCTGTATCTCTCTCACAAGCATGCACACACACACACACACACACACACACACACACACACACACACACACACACACACACACACACACACACACACACACACACACACATATGCACATATACATACACACATGTATGTCACCTTTTTCTTTATTTACCTTTTTTTTTTAATACACTGCAATGAACTGGTAGACTTGTTTTCTACTGGGAAATATCTAGACATTAATACCCTCTCAGAGAGCTTACATTCTCTAATAGGGTGTTGATTAGGGTATCAGTAAGATTGTGAAATGTACGCTGTAGTGTATATATAGTCAGCCCGGGCTGGTAGGAAATATCAACAGAAACATAAAAAGTTTGTTTTCCCTCCTGAGTTAGGAATGCCATCAGATGTAGCTTGAAAATAGCTGGTAGTGACGTACTCAAGCATCCCCTTGCTGCTAATTAACACGTCTTTCATTTTAAAGAAGATGCTTCTGTAATAGATATTATACCCTTCCCACATGACTTTTATTTTCTTTCATTGTATGTTGCTTGAGATGAAGGGAACTATGTGAATAATAACATTATGATCTAAGGTGCTGAGGATAGCAGGCAGAAAAAAAGTACTAGTAATACAAGTAATAAGGAGAAGTGAAAGGGTAAATCAGAATCAGACACTTACTTTTAAATGATGTAAGCGCTTTCATCCGTATTTATTAAAACAAACTTCTTCAGACAACAAGAACAAAGTAACGCACCGCAGCTTAAATGACCCTCCATTAAATCATGTGACCCAAAAAGGAAATTACATCACTAAAACAGCTGTTTAGAAATAACACCATCTTGTGGTTTAAAGACTGAACTACAACTAAATAAACCATTCATTAAAATGTTTGGCTACCATATAGTATGGTAGAACAGAAAACACATTAAATTGAAATATAACCATAAAAAACATCACATCAAAACCCTTCAGGCCAAGAATGTTACCTATCCAGTGCCTTCACTTTTAATAACCACTGTATTGAGCATGCATCATTCAACCCTGCAAAGCTATAAGCATTTAAGTACAACATGGTCATTGAACCAGCAGGTGAGTAGGAAAGAGTGATTGCATGTAGGTTAGGGGAAGGCAACGGCATGCCCTGGAGTTTTGTAACTGTAATTTAACTCTTAATGGCTGAAGGTATATTTGCATACTTCTTTGGATCACCCTTAAACATAACTGCACCTTGTCATAGTAATTCCTTTTGGATTGCATTTGTGTACTTGGTGTGTCACTCCCTTGGAGTCAATAAACTCTGTGCAGGAATAGTGCTATTCCTGCTCAGAGTGAACTGTGTCTGTGTCCATACAGCCCTAACAGCAGCACACCTTACATATTCATAAAGGTGCGCTACTGATAAGGGCTGTACAGACACGAACAGTGAATGAGTGCAGGGCGTGTGTTCTAGCAATGGTCGCACAGTTAACATACCCCCCTGTACTCAGAAAGTAGTGACTGAAGTGACAGGTAAAGAAACAAACCAGCAAAACTGAAAAACTTTCAGTTTCACTGGTTTGCACTCATAAAGTGCAGTACGGCCCTTTCTAAAACTAATGTGGCATAATATTAGAGAATTTCTCTAATATTATGTCAGTATTAAAGTGCTCACGGACACTGAAATGAAATAAATGGGTATTTCAGTGTCTGCAGACACTGAAGTACATACAAGAGCAGGAAAGCAATGCAGAGGGTGTGTGACAGGTTCTGTGACACACCCCCTGCATGGTAAAAGTGCCGTACAACACCTCGCAACCTGCTAATACAGGAAATGTGGACAAAGGCACAAATAATAGGGGGACAAAGCCCTAAAAATAGGGACACTTCTTAAATATTGTTCTCACAAACTTATAAAGTTGATAGCAAACAGGTTATGCATTAGCATGAATTTCTGAAGGATAGAAGCCTGAAAGTCAAATGTATGACATTATTTCCTGACTGAAGTCCATGTGGACAAAAGCACAAATAATGGAAGGACAAAGCCATAAAAATAGGGGCACTTCATAAATATTGCTCTTACAAACTTAGAAAGTTGATAGCAAACAAGTTATGCATTAGCATGAATTTCCAAAGGATAGAAGTCTGAAAGTCAAATGTATGCCATTATTTCCTGACTGCAGTCTATGTGAACAAAGGCACAAATAATGGGGGACAAAGCCGTAAAAGTAGGGACACTTCATAAATATTGCTCTTACAAACTTAGAAAGTTGATAGAAAGCAGGTTATACATTAGCATGAATTTCCGAAGGATAGAAGTCTGAAAGTCAAATATATGCCATTATTTCCTGACTGCAGTCTCAATGACTTGTCCGAAAACCACAATACTCACTATATAATATAATAATATAATAAAATAATATTTTTTTCTCCATGCTAAGAAATGTTTAAGCATAGCTGAGCGGGTGTGTGCATTATGGCCCTCTGCTTAGCATTGCTTAGACATCCCATAGGAGATAAATAAAAATATAGAGCTGAAATTCCAAAACTGAGATAGTGTAGTTGCTACAGTCATGGCTTTACATGCAGGCATTCATGGTTTGATTATCAAGATAGTCAAGTTATTTTTATATAGGAAAGCAGTGTTAAAATTATTTTTCAATGTAAATTATGTAGCAACTGTTTTTTGTCAGCCAGGGTAGTGTAGCTGGTGTAAAATGGAAGTCTGAGTGCATATAACATGTGAAATCACCCATGTATACACAAGTGTCCCATACAGTATAATCACACCCCTTCTTAATGTAATGAAAGCACATAGAGGGATGTCATGTAAAGTAAATCATATACACCTACTAAATGAAGTCATTATTCTGATAGTTTTTTAAAATGAAAAGTGAGCAATGGTCAGCAATGCTCATCTATGCTTACCAGGCTTAAGCATCACTTAAATGTGATTGCTAAGCAGAAGGTAGCTCAGCTAAGCAGATTTACGCACTGTTAAGCAGTGCTCAGCAATTACCCCTTTAAGTGCTGTTTAACTCAGCTTAGCAGATTTCCACACTGCTTAGCAGAGCTTAACATGTTCAAAATGGTCCAATGACAGCAAAGGGCAGGAATATCACCTTATTTAAACCATGCAGGTGGGAATGCAACCATAACCTGTTTAGTTTGATCTCTGGTGGAACATGTCTGGCATTGGAGAGGGAGCACAATTTCGCGTGCAGTGCCAGAGCATTCAGGAGCCAGGGTCATGGCTGGACTGCTTGTAGAAAACCATGATGAGAGACTGCTGCAGGGCCAGTACCAGGGCTCATAATACAAAGTGGAGGCTTGGGACCATCTCGCATGTGATCTCACCAGTGCTACTGGCATCCCCTGGACTAGCAAGTAGGTACGGCACCACTATGCTGACCTAAAGTGGAGGAAGGGTGGTCTTGGCCCAGTGGATCCAAGATGGATGGGCACAGAATGCTCCAGTAGTGAGTAAGTATCTCTATCAAGTAGTTTGTAGCAAATACTAGCCTGAGAATGTGATAGACAGGTATGCATAATGTTTGTTTTTTCCCCTACAGCTGCAGCAGAGAAGACTATGAACATAGAAACCCATGCCAACAGACTGCTGAGGCTGCGCCGACAGGCTGGTGAGTGCAAATCTATTTTGCAGTATATTGTTCAAATAGCTAAGAAGGAGTACATTGCTTACTGCTAGTAGGTATACTGTTACTGTGTGAAGTGAATAAATAAAGTTTGACCGACTAATATTGATGTGCAATAAAGATGCCTACAAAAAACTGTTGTGTTTATTCTGGTATGTTGTTGTAGACATATAGAATGTATACAGGTTCTTAACAGCAAATGTGGTTGTGACAGCATACATTAACTGAGGTTGTTCTGTGAACCAGCTGCAAGAAAAACTGTAGATGGTGGAGCTGTAAAACAAGATATAACTGAAAGGTGAAATATATACTGAACTAAGCTCTGAACCCTGAACAGTAATCTGTAAAGTTTCAAAGTGTGTTCCATCCAGCATTGCCTTGTGTTAACCTTTGCTTTCCAGATTGTAGTAAACCAAAGGATTAATGCACAGTACAATAACTATCTGTCATGCATGCATAACAGGATTACAAGTTCAGACTGTCTAACCAAGACACTATTAGGCAGAAACCAGTGACCCCCAAAATAGCAGTTCCCAAGTAGCTCTGTGTGATGAGAAATAGCTTAGTTGGTAATTTTGCACACCCAGACATGGTTCAAATCCAGGGAGTGTTACTAGGATGTGTGCATATCTACACACAAGGAATCAGGAATAAATGTAAAAACAGTCAGGTAGTGTTAACAGATATTTTCTCCACAGGTTGTACAGGTAAGGAAATGTTGGTAGTAGCTGTATGAAGGGTATACTAACAAACTGTGTACAACTGTTCAACTGTTGCACCACATGCCTGCAAATGACAGCAGGATAGGTACATATAACATGCACTCCTCCCGATACTTGTATCTCAAGTGTCACGCTGTCATGGCTAGTGGTCACTGCTGCCCATATCCCTGGACACAGATAGGAAACCAGTTGAAATATGGCAGTAGCACACTCACATAACAGCACTTCAGGGTGCTCCTCCTGTCCCTGATATGGAACCCTGACATGTATGAGTCTGCTCTAGGCATGTACCAAGAGTTATCACAGTTTGCCTTATACCATTACAGGCTGACAGTTTAATAGGTATGTTTGTGCTACAGAAGCTATGGGCCAGAAGCAGATGTAAAGTGAGGGCAGACCCATAGAGTACTGAGCAGTACTGTTGTGGAAAACAGAAGCAAAAACAGTTGTTAATGGACTTTTTGTTCTCCCCCCACCCCTCATATGGATCAATACTAAATTTCATATACTATGGGTATGTTTTACTCCAAACCTAATGTTGGGACTTGCGCTCTATTATTGCTCATATATTTAATGGGTTGCATGTTAAAATACCTTGTTCAAATACCATTGTTGGTAGCCTGTTGCTGTCAATGTTACTGGCATGCTGTTATGATGCATACTGTTGTTCCATTTGTCCATGTGTTTGTTTTGCTATGCAACTATTTCAAATCTGTTTTATGGGGTTAATTGGAACACCCATGCATGCTGTTATAACTAATCTGGAAATGTGTTGTTCATGACTAACCAACATATTGTTTAAAACCTCAACACCATAGCATGTTTGGGAAGGCAGATCCGCCTGTCCTGCCTCATCTGGCCATGTCACCAGGCCCCAGCATGTCTGAGAACCAACCTGTTATTTCCTTGTCCACTGGTCCTGCACCACCTTTGGGAAGAACCACCTCAGGGGATGGACCACGTCCCCCCCAAGGGAGCGGGCATGGGCAGGAGCCTGTCTCCCCACAGTCAGGTCCAGGATTTGGTTAAGCAGCACTATCTGAGCAGAGCTGGGTGAGCAGCTGCGCCAGATTGAAGACTGCCTGGTGCACCTCGAGGGGCAATCCTCCCCTCCTGTCCAGCCCCCATCACAGCCACCTTAGGGGCCGTGAAGGAGCAGTGATGACTGCCTATGGGTGGGGACCTCAGTCCCACTGTATCCATTTTTGGGCTCATGGGCTTCAGATTCCCAACCACCCTCCCTATCAAATGTGTTTACCCCCTCATGTGTCATATACCACCCCTGTGTGCTGTCTTGTCTGTCTGAAAATGCAACCTATCCCACCCAACCTACCTCCCCAAACATACATACAGCCCTTCCCCAACATCCCACTCTCACCTTAATAAAAAAGGGCATCTGTCCCGCAAAAAAAGAAAACATTGCCCCATACATAGCTCTACATTTTGCCCCCATGTACAGTGAAACTAATCAATCAACCCAAGATTACTCTGCAAATGTCTGTCACTAACACCCCTCCCTATGGGGTGCGAGGCTGTAAATTCCAGATCCTACACATGTAATTCAAAGCTGTTGCTGCTGAAGAAATGTAGAGCTATGGCCCTTTCCTACACCAATTCTGCACATCCCTAGCTGCTTTTCATAATGTTTTACCCTCTGCGTGCCCCCATTTCACCACTCTCCTATCTCCCATTTTCCTTTTCTTTAAAGAAAATTAGCGTGGGTGTAAGCGGGAGTAAGTGGTGCTAAGTGAAGCTAAGACGGTTTAACCATCTCTTAGCAACACATAGCAAAACACAAAACCATGCAAACCAGCTTACAGCTGCTTAAAACTGCCTTAATCAATCTGTCTCCATCATGTTGTTCTGCCCAGCAACAAAATAATCATCCCTGCCCAGTCTTCAATCCGGGATGCTATGCACTATAATCACAGCAACATACCACTATACCATCTGAGAAGTGGGAAGCTGTGATGTTTTTACAAATATATCATCCATTCTGGTCATTTAACATTAATGAAAAAAAGTAATAACATCCTAGTTTGGAACACAGGACCCAGTGTACATCAATCACAGCAACATACTGCTACAACATCTGAGCTGTAGGAATTTATAATGTTTTTACAAACATATCATGCACAACAGTCATTCAACATAAGGGGAATTTATATGTAGTACTGGTATATACATATATGTGTATATATATATATACCAATATACATATATATGTACATATACATATCTATATATCTATATATATATATACCAATATACATATATATGTACATATACATATCTATATATCTATATCTATATCTATATTTATTTATTTATTGACATTTGTTAACTGGATTAGTCCAAGTGGGCTTGTGGCCCATTTTCAGTGGAGACTTGAGGGGAAAAGCTCCAAGAAAAAATACAGTTTACAGAAAAAGTAAGTAACATTTTTTGCAAATAGTAAAATACATATACCTAAGGAGGTATTGCTTAAAATGCATTATACCAGGAAAATACACTTGTCAAAAATTATACAAAGTAACAAAAGTAACAAAAGTATATATATATATATATATATATATATATATATATATATATATATATATATATATATATACACACACACAGACAGATAACCAAACTCTTACTGCAACAAATATGCAAAAAACCCAACAAACAGGGGGGATAAAGGACAAATAATAGTGACATTTTTGAAATATGGCTGTCATACATGTAGCAGTCTGCTAGAGTGGCATGGTGTGCCTTAACATAAAATGCCAAACAGATTCCAGGTCTAAAACACAAATGAATGTCAAAATTTACTGAAGTCAGTGCTCACATCATCCCAGTGATTTCACAGAAACCCACAACTGTTGTGGCCTACAGACAAAACATATGAGCCACACATCAGGACAGTGGAGAGGTATGACCACAGTCATGTAACAGAATGGAAAAACCCATGACAGTCACCAACCATGTCACCCAGCACTTTCTGAACCACAGTAAGACCAACATAACACTAACCCAAATACGTTCTGGGCAATTATCCATGTTTATCCAAATATATCATGCTCTACAGGGATGGAACTGTAGGGAAAAACAGATAGCGGTGCATAAATGTCCACCCACAACCATTTGCACCACAGTCACAGCAACATACCAGTACCCCAAATGAACATATCCTGATTCCCAGTTACACAATACACTGACATATACTGGCCCAACTCACAGTGTACTGGGAATCTTGAGGTGTTACAGGACCTTTCTCAGTCTGCCCCTACAAACATACACACCTGATAGACCACCAGCATCCATAGCAGCATGCACAGTCAGATAGAAAAAGGATCTGTGATACTCATATCTGTTACTCTCCCTACCCAGCCAATCAAACATCTACACACAACAGTGCTACACAATATTGGCAGTCACTTCACGATGGCCAGACATACATAACTCTCATATGTACAAATTTCCACAGAATGTCCAGGGTGTGAGACCATATTCATGGCCACTGCTGCATACCACTTCCAGGAGCAGGAGTCTGCTAAGTCAATGGGATGATACCTTGAGTGCAGTCAATAAATAATGATATCACATACCTCTGACCCTCTTACTGCAAGACATATGGACAAAGCATGACATGCTGGGGGACAGGGGTCTGGAAAGAGGGGACATATCTTACATAATGGTGTTACAAACTGAAACAGTTGACAGTGTCACAGGCTTTGTTGTAACATAACATCCCTGAAGGATATGATGTCAATGGATGTCAACAGATACTGACTACAATCCTCACATTATCCTACTGCTTCCACAAAAACAGACGTTGTCCGAGGAACAGACCAAACATAACAGGTGAACCTCTAGGCAGTCTGTGGAAATCAGGACAGTTGAGAGGTATGTCAGAGACATATCACTGTCAGACGTCAAGTCACACAGAAAATTCATGTCCAGATGAACCCTGTTAAACTAGCAACCCTCTATGTGTATAACAACATTACTTATTTATAATCTGTACCCAATTCTGGAGCTTTGTTACCCATGTTGCTGAACTGACTCCATATGTCCTCTCCTGAGAGGTATTCCCACCTACTGTCTGTGAAGCTGTAGCCCCCACACCTCCATAATGTCCTCCACACAGGCAAAGAAAAGGGGCAAGGCCCACATGAAAGCCATAATTATAGCACTGTGTTGCTATGGCATTGGCAAATGGAAAGACAGCACAGCTGCTATGGATGCAAGTAGCAAGTTGGAGACACCGACTGGTGTACAGGCCATCACCTGCTCATGAGCAGTACCTATAAAAGGCAAGCTGCTGCCTGTGCAACACAGGTCTCAACCCATCTACACAAAGACAGACTGCGACTACACAAGCCTAACCATTTGCATTGTTGTGAAGGAACTCCTTAGCACTATAATAGGATGTGTTAATCATGTAAGCATGTAATGGAATGCAGAAGGGTGGATGCAATGATGTCAAATGGGACATTAAACACTAGGCTGCAACAAGACCTGATAGGCTCACATGCTGCTGTCCAGCACCTATGGCCATTTCTGCTTGCCCAGCCTGCATTGCCTCTGAGTCACCTCAGCAAAGTTCAGCTCATGTGTGACTACTAATGGAGTCTCTGTTGTCCAATACTGAGTACATCACTGGTAGGCCAGCTACCTGGGATATTGTAATTAGTCATGTGTCACCTGAGAATGCTACTCTGATACATATGATTGTCTTACACATGTAAGAGATGTACATAGGGTATGTGAATACTACACAACAGGTGCAGATGTGTGTGTTGAACTGTATGCAGACTGACCACATGTCTGCCTCATATTTGTAGTCAATGCCTCAGACAGTTGTGTATTGTCTGGCACATCACTGTCAGCCGATTAAAGACTGAAGTCATAACAAATTAGCATACATTCCATTGTCAGATGTCATATCCTGTAGAGTACACCTGTGAATGTGACACCATCTTTGCTGGCAAATAAGTGTGTTTCAGCTACATTCATAAAGAGACACTATTTACTGGCCTTTGCCCACCACTGATGTGTGCCTTTGTGCAGATGTCTTGCTGTAACAGGAGCTAGGTGTCTTACCATGAAACCCATATCAATGCAAACGTACCTTGTCCTGTAGGATGCTGATATTTGTGCAGTCACTGACACCTGCTTTCTAGCTATGGAGAGTACACCAACCTTGCCAGGTCACTCATCCCATCATATGTTTAGACCCCAAATGGAGGCCCGCAAAGCCACAGGAGGTGGAGTGTTGAATGTTAGTATACACATACACACCTCCAGGCTGGCCAAACAGTATGTCACATGGGTGACATCCTGAGTACAGTTAACAGCTGACAAAACACCTACTCAAATCATATCTAGCTACAAGCCTCCAACCATGGCTATGGAAACCCATTACACCTATTGGGACCTGCTGGAATCTCTCAGGATTCAATCATCTACCCTGCTCCTGGGTGACTTCAATTATCCAAACATAGTCTGCCTGACCTATGCCATCTAAACATAAACACACATAGATTCCTTGGCTTTGTCAATGGCAATGCAGTGGATCAGCTGGTCAACACTCCTATGACAGGTGGAAATATCCTGTACCTGGTCCTACCCAACATGAGTAGCCACTGTACCACTCCTACAGTGCCATCCCCCTTGGTAATATCTGACCACACAGCCATCACTGTTCAGGTCACCATTGCCTTTGCCCCCACCCCCCTTTCCAGTGTCAAGCAGAATGAACTGTACACAAATTACTATAAATCCACTCAGAGAAGGTAGAAGTAGCTGTAGAGTGAACATCCCATTTGTTGGAACTAGCAGCAGTGTCCAGGCCCACACCAGTATGCTATGTTGGCACCCACATAGCTGTACGGACTCAGCAGTACCTGACAGGACAACATCATCTCCCTCAAGGTAGGGTAAATGCCTGTGGTGGACAGCAGCAATACACAAATACCATAAAACTTGGAAACAATTGCTGGACAGGCCAAGAAGGAACGGGTTCCTCATTGAAGCAATGTCACCTTGCTCTGTACAAACAAATAAGGGCACAGATGATGCACCCTAAAGCTGTCTTTGAGTGCAAATCAGACACATCCACCAAGGCAAATCACTAGCCCTTCCACACGTGTCTGCAATTCCAGAGACAATACACAAATCTGCTCTGTAGTTGTGGTCAACAACACCACATGCACATATGCATAGATATATGCAACTGGCTGCAGACAGGTGAAGTGTAAATACCACCCCCTGTCCCCCCAGTGGTACACATGTGCATGTGCAGCACCTGCCCCCTCCCCTCATCATCAGGAAGCAGGTCTGTAATGCCCTCTCAAAGGCAACACACAGAGGTCTCCATAGTCATGATACCATCCCTGGCAGCATCCCACATGAACACAGGCATGGGCTCTCAGATCCATTCTGCACTGTAGTCAACCACAGCCTGAGCACCAGTGTTATCCCATCTGCATAGAGGACAGCTACTGTCATCCCTATACACAAAGGTGAAGCAATCCACCAACCCTGCCAGTATAATGTACATCAGCCTAACTAGCCTGCTCTGCAAGGACATGGGAGGCAATATCAAGGACATTATGAGCAGGGACATCGGCAACGTCAAAATGCCTGGGCCCACACACCATGGTATTGTCAAAGTGAGATTAGGCCTCTGAAACTTGATTGACTTTTCTGCAGTGGTCAACAAACACAGGGATAAGGGGAAGATGGTCAACAATGCCTACCTTCACCTAGCCCAGTCCTCTCACACTAATCCCCAGGTGGGCAGGATACATAAGCCTACACAGCTAGACACCAACCTGTAGGTTACAAGATGGGTAGCTAACTGGCCCAATGATAGTAGCCACTCAGACAAAGTAGTAGAACTCACTTATAATACTAGATTCATCTATAACAGTGTACCCCAAGGATTGGTCTGGGGGCCTCTACTGATTGAGATATATGTATCTGAGGTACAGGACAATAGCAGTGGTCTGTGGCTGACCAGGTGTATGGATGCTTGCAAGCTTCCCACTGTCTTACATCCCCCTACTGATGTGGCCATCCCCCAAGAGGCACTCACCCAATTACTAACCAGTACAAGAAGCATTACTACAAACAGAATGCTGGAAGAGTCATAGCTCCCCCTGCTGTGGCAGATGTCATCCACACTAAGTATGACAGTAATAATGTACTGAGCATGAAATCTGGTGTGAGAAGACTTGTGCACTGAGGATGGTAGCAACCTGACAGTTTCCCACTGTGTGGGCACCATTATACAGAAGGCCCTCTACATGACCCAATTCATAAATATGGGTATGTCATAGGTAGGCCATAGGTAGTTGTAAAGTGAGGGCAGACCTCTAGAGTATTGAGCAGTACTGTTGTAAACGTAGAGGCCTATGCAGTTGTTAACGGACTTTTCTTCTCTCCCCCACCCCTCATCTGTATCACTAATTATTATTTATATACTATGGGTATGCTGTTACCAAACCGAATGTTGGGACATGTGTTACATTATTTTCCATATAATTAATTGATTGTATGTTAACATACCTTGTTCAAATACCATTGTTGGTGGCCTGCTGCCATCATTGTTACTGGCATGCTGTTACAATGCTTACTGTTATTCCGGTTATGCATGTGTTCTGTTTGCTATGCAACTGTTTCACATCTGTTGTTTTGGGTTAATTGAACAGCCATGCATGTCTTTAAATCTAATATTGAAATGTTTTGGTCATGAATAACATCTTGGAAAACCTCAACACCATAACATGTTTGGGAAGGCTGATCTCAAAGGATTCACCTGTCCCACCCCATATGGCCATGGCACTGGGCCCCAGCATGTCTGGGACCCACCATGGAACTTCATCTCCTGCAGGCCCTGCACCATCTGGGGGCAGGCATAGAGATGAGCCCATCATCCGCTGTCAGTTCCGGGGTATGATGTGCAGTGTCATCCTCTCTGAGTTGGGTGTTCAGCTGCACCAAATGGATGGCCGCCTGGTGCACCTTGAGTAGCAGGCAGCCCCTCATGTCTAGCCCCCAGTACAGCTACCATTGGGGATGTGAAGTTGCAGTAGTGACTACCTGCAGGTGGGAATGTCAGTCCCGCCATATCCATATGGGGGCTCATGGACCTCTGATTCCCAAACACCCTCCCCATCCAAGGTGTTTACCCCCACATGTGTCATACACTGCCCCTGTCTGCTGTCCTATCTGTCTTGTCTGCCTCCCTATCCAACCTAACTCCCCGACGTACCTACAATCCTTCCCCAACATCCCACTCTCACCTTAAAGAAAAAAGGGCATCTGTCCCCAAAACAATCATCGCCCCATACATAGCTGTCCATTTCAGCACAAGTGTCAGCAGGACCCATGTAATCTGGTCCAATTGGCTTAACAACACTTTTCTCTTGTCTTCACCCCTCTCTCTGGGGTTTGAGTGTCCAAATTCACCTCCAAATTCTGTGCAAATGCACAGTTGTTGCTGTATTGCAAATGGACAGCTATGGACCTTCCCTACACCCATCCTTTCATATTGGTTTTCCCTCTGAGAGACCCTTTCTCACCACTTTCCTATGACCCCATTTTCTTTTCTTTTAAAGGAATTAGCGTGGGGTAAGTGGGAGTAAGAGGGAGTAAGTGAGTTTGCGCGATGCTAAGTGAAGCCAAAATGGATTAAGCATCTGCACAGTTAACTGCATGTTGGCATCGCTTACAGTCACAGAAACCCACGCAAACCCACTTAAAGCTGCTTAAAACTGCTTTAATCACTCTGTCTCCATCAGCCCCTGTTCTGCCTAGCAACAAAATATTCAGCACTTCTAAGTTTCAAACTCAGGACCATGGACACTATAGTCAGAGGAATGTACCATTACACCATTTGAGTTATATAGCTTTTGAATGCTTTTTCAAACATATCATGCAGTAGAGTCATTCAACAGTTGGGGAAAAAAGCACTGTGGAATCACTCATGTTTTGTATATATACATATACATTTATACATATATTGAAATACATATATATGAAAAATATATTAATATATATATATATATATATATATATATATATATATATATATATATATATATATATATATATACATACATAAATGCCCAACAAATCTTCAGCACTCTATAACAAATTGAAGAAAAACAGCCAAGCCACTGTAGAGAGATGTTTTATTCAAGCATAGCCTGCATCAAATAACGCAGACCGGTGACCGGTTTCACCTAAAGCATCATCAGCGTGTAGTTAGAAAGGCAGAAACCCGGATTTAAATACAAAAAGATACAATAACCAGCAGCAGATATTTAAAGGTGCAAACACTTAATATAAAACCCATTTCCCCCAATTATTTCAATATCTACATAAATAGACCTGTACATATTATATACCAAAACCTGTACATGCTCCGCCCTAACTTAATACAATTTGTTCAAATAAGACATTGACACACAATATCATAAAGAACCTTGACTTAAATCAATCAACAAGGGCTATATACATTATAATACACAGACCTAATACAAAATAAGAACACATATCACTATATAACCAAATGATTTCCCAACCAATATATAAGAGAAAATATACATAAGTACATACACATATAAATAAATATATATACTATCATGTGTAAAAATATATATACCAAAATACCAGCACCCTATTTTTAATGCTGTTATAATAAAATCTATAATATAATGAAGGGAAATACATATATGGATACTCTATAATGATGTGTTACCACAGCATTGCATATTATGTTTAATTAATGGTGTGTTGAGTCAGATCTAGACTACCCACACTCTACATTTAAATCAGTATGCTGTAGGAACCCCTATAATACATGTATGTTAACATATTTTGTATTGTATATTAATTCTACCATTGGTCATTTAGACCTGGTTTAAAGAGAGCCCCCAGATTGACAATCCAGTGACGTTCCTTATCAGTCAATATTTTATGTTTAAGTAAAATATTATCTTCATGTATAGTAGCCATATCTAGGCCTACAAACACAAAGTGGGCTGTAGTGTGAACTATCTTATGTTTGTATAAAGCACTTCGAGCTCTCTGGCACTTTATATCACTGATGTCCAAGGCAATTCTTTGTTTTAATGTACAAGAGGTCTGACCTATATAAAATGCAGCGCACTGACAAACAGCCATATAAATGACCCACGTACTGGTGCACTTTATCAGATGTTTAATGTCAAACACCCTCTTGGTGTTAACTGATATAAAAGACTTAGTTTTTGCCATCAGTTTACAATATTTGCAAAAACCACAGTAAGTACTACCTACTGTACCTACTGTGGATTTAGAATTCACTTTTCTCCCCTTCTTAAAGGCTGAAAAGTGTTGCCCCAGTGATTTGCCCTTTCTGTATCCAAAGCTACAGTGATCCTCAACTATTTGTGTGAAAAAAGAGTCTGAGTGTAAAACATGCCAGTGTTTGGAAAGAATGTCCTTTATATGAAAAGTATTAGTGCCATAGGTGGTAATGAATCTCACTTTTCCTTCTTGTTACCTTGCATTCCGCTGTCTGTCTGACAATAACTCTGTTCTATCCCCATTTCTGGATAGCCTATGGGCTGCTTCTATCCTAGTTTTGCTATAGCCTCTGTTGATAAATCTGTTTTTTAGATCTAAAGCCTGTGCTTCAAATGCTAATTCCTGGGAGCAGATTCTCCTAACTCTTTGAAATTGTGACCCTGGTATGTTTTGGATTGTATGGCGGGGGTGACAACTGCTGGCATGTAAAAAAGCATACATGACATTAGGGAAAGTACACAGAGCTGCTTAACATGTCACCAAGCACCGTCCAATCTACAGTCAGAATGACACAACACTACCCCAAGTCAGCTATTTGGAATTACACATGCATTTACAAATATATCGGGCACTACAGGAATGTATCAGTAGAGAAAAACAGTCACTGGTGTGAGCCTGCATACCAACCGAAAATTTCACCACAGTCACAGTGATATACTGGTAAGCCAAATGAACAGTAGAGTATAATGACTGTGTGGACATAAATATCATGTATGACACAGTACCCCTACATATACTGCCCCACGTCACAGTGTAGTCTGACTCCTGTGATGGTACAGAACATGTCTCAGTCTGCCCCTACAAACATATACAGCCAGTAGACCACCAGAAACTGGAGCAGCATGCACAGTCAGATAGAAAAGGAGCCATGACACTTAAATGTACCCCCCTCCCTACATGGCACAACAAACATTTATACACTACACTGCTACACAATTCTGACAGTCTGCTAACAATCTCTACACGTACACAGACCCCTCAACTTTACAGATTCCCACAGAATGTCCAGGCTCTGTCCTCTTCCTCATAACATGTCTGGCATTCTGCTACATTACTGGGATGATATCAGGAATGAAGGCACTAACTAATGATATAGAATACCTATCAACCTCTTACTGCATGATATTTGGACAAAGCCTGACAAAGCCTGACATAATTGGGAGACAGAGGCCCAAAAAACAGGGGCATCATTGAAATATCACTGTTATAAACTGAGAAAGTTCCTGGTGTTACAAGGTTTGTTGTAACATATCTTAACTGAGGGATATGAAGTCAGAAACACAACTGGAAGTTAGCATTTACTGCCTGCAATACCCAGGGCATGCTACTGATTTGCCAAGGACAACTGTCAGAGGAACAGACCAAACATAAGATTCAAACCTCTGGCCATTCTGCGGATAGCCCTACAGTTGAGAGTTATGTCAGCCACATAACACTGTCAGACTGAGACCTACGCAGAATATCCATGTCCACACAAATCCTGTTAAACTAGCATGAATCCAAATGTATAACAGCAATACTCACATTCTGCCCTAAGTCTGGGACCTGCTCCATTTTGTTGGGCTGTCTCCACATGTTTTCTTGTAAGAGGTATTTCCAACTACCCTCTGTGATGCTGTTGTTCACACACCTCCATGATGGACTCCTCACAGGCAAGAAAAAGGAGCAATGCCCATATAAGGTACTCAGTTATAGGATTGTGTTGCCATGCCATTGGCTATAGGAATAACAACACAGCTGTTCTGCATGCAATTAGCAAGTGGGGGACACCAATTGGTGCACAGGCCATCACCTGCTCATGAGCATTACTTACAAAAGGCAAGCTGCTGCCTATGCAAAGCAGGTCTATACCTCTACATGTGTAGACAGAGAAAGACAGAGAGAGACACACACAGAGACAGTAACAGAAACAGGAATTGGAATTCAAACCAACAATACTTGGGGGAAAAAGGTATGTCAAACAAGTAAGCATGTAATGGAATGCAGTAGGGGTATGCAATAATGGGATATAGGATGATAAACAAATATGTCTCAACAAGACTTGCTGTACTGATATAATGGTGATCAGCACCTATGTCCATAGCATCTGTGTCTGTCTGCAGTGACATGGATCACAGTTCAGGTTCCTGAGTCACCGCAAGAAAAATGGCTCACATATGACTGCTACTGGAGTGTCTGTTGAACAATACTGACTGTGACACTGCTAGGCCAGCTACTGGGATGTTGTAGATATCCATATGCTACTTGTGAATACAACTATGATATACATGTTTGTCTCACAAAGCTGAGAGACCTATACACGGTATTTACATAGCAAAGTACTGTCACAGACGTGTGTGTTGAACTGCATGTGATATACTGAGCTCATACCATTCAACTGTCCAGTGTTATACACACTGACCATATGTGTGCCTCATATTTGTAGTCATTTACTCACAGAGTTGTGTTATGTCTGGCAAATCATTGGCAAATCTGTGAAGACTGACATTAGAACATATTAGCATACATATGAGTGTCAGACATCCTCCAGGGTATTTCTGTGAATGCAAAAGCTACTGTGCTATCAAATGACTTAAGTGTGTTACAGCAATATTAAGAAAGTGTCACTAATTTTGGGCCATTGCCCCCATGTATGTGTGGGGTACTCCAGATGTCCTGCTCTAACAGGTTGAGAGGTATGACTGAGAAACAAGACTGTAAATACAGTGCACCATACTGACATAGAACAGAAATGTATATCACGTATTACCTGTGCACATGTATGTATGAGTAGGTGTACCTGGAAGCCTCATAACAACAGACATGGGATGCAAAACATCAGGTAAATAAGCTGTACATGTTGTACACATGTAATCTTAGTTTCTGTGCATCCAACAGACATAAATATCTACAGCTACTGGTTGTTGCATTGCCCTGACATAGACACGGGTACTAGAATAAGCATGATTATCAGGCTGCAAATAGAGAGGTGTCCAGCTGTGTTATGACCTTGTGTCCATGCCTGCTACAAATAGCTATATGAGCACCTACATAGCTGTATGGACTCAGCAATACCTCACTCATAATACCTGCCTCCACCAAGGTAGAGTATTCCCTTTTGCTGGACAGCAGCAATGCGCAAACCACATAATTGGTCACTATATTGTCTGTACAGGACAAAGTAGGAGTAGGCACCAACTTGGAAGCAAGTCAGCCTTTGTCTGAATGAGCATATAAGGTCACAGATGAATTACTGTAAGGCTAACTATGACTACAAATCAGACACATCCACCAAGGCCAATCACAAGGCTGTCTTCACATATGTCTTCAGTATCAAAGGCAACAACCCACCCCACCCTGTAATGGTAGTCAATCACACCACATACACACACACACACCATAGCCATAGCCAAACCGCTGCAGGCAGGTTAAAAACAAACATCGTCCCCCTGTCCACCATCAGTATATGTGGATATGCACAGCACCCACACCCCTCCCCTCATCATCAGGGATCAGGTGCATAATGCCTATTCAAAGTCAACAAAAGTAAGTCTCCATGGGACCTGATAACATTCCTGTCTGCATCCTATATGAACTCAGGCATATGCCCCCAGCTCCATTAAACACTGTATGCAAGCAAAGCCTAAGCACCACTGACACCCCATCTGCAAGGAAGATGGCCACTTTCATCCCTCTACCCAAAGGTGAATGATGAATGGTGGGTTATGCAATGTACTGGCCCTCACTGGGGGGAACATGACACATCAGGACCAGGAGTGCAATGCAGGTTCATATTGTGCTGATAGATGACACGGGTATGATGTCGTTGTAAGTGGTGGCTAATGATAGTCAATGTTGATGTGTAGGTTCTGTAAATAACTTGGACCAATGTATGAGGTCCTGTGATGTGTTTCCCGGTTTGTCTTCTGGGTGACATGCAGCAGCAAAGACAACCATCATATACTGCAGCCGAAAATGTAGCCATCACTGATGCCATCATCCAGCACCATGCAGTGATGTCTGGCCGTGGTCAACAGAATCTGCAGGAGAGGACTGCCCAGTGGGATGACATTGTCCACAGAGTTAACAACTTGGGCCACCATGGATGCACATATGATCAGGTCAGACATCAGGCAACTGACCTGATATGTTGTGCTCAGCAAAGGGCTGCTGCCAAGGCTAGGGACTGTACCATTGCAGGTGGGAGTCCTGCCACACAGGCCCCACTTATGGCAACAGAGGAGCTCCTTGTCAACCTTCAAGCAGCCATCACACACCAGCCAAGCTAAGAAACAAGTCATGGAAGTGAGTGGCACCCAGGCAAAAGGTGAGGAGCTTCCAGGTAAGGCCCCAGTGCACATAAATTGAATACTGCTGCAGTCATACTGGATTCTGTAGAGTATCTAGATGCATATGCCAGGTCAAACTGCATTTGTGGGTGGGGATGTGTAATGCACACAAGTGCACATCTATGGTGAAGGACAGCAAATTGTGTGCTATCAGAGCTTGTACTGTACATGTGCAGAAGAGTAGCATTCATCTTGTACCAATGCCACATGTGCGTCTGCTGACAATACCTCTCCCCCACAACTACACAGGTCCCTCTGGTCTGGATGTGGGACAGCAGCCTGAAGCCAGTGAGTATGGGTTTGTCCTCTTGTGGCTCACCAGTACCCCAGGCATGTAAGGGCCATGCATGTTATCATGCACACAACTGTTACTCTCAGCCATATTGTGATATGTGCATGCTTACTTGTGGTGGGGTTAACTGCAATGCATCACAGTGGTCATCACAGGGGCCTATTTGCAGGAGATGTAACATATCTGTAGCATACCTTACAACCTGTCATTGCAAGAAATCTGGACAAAGACTAACAAAATGGGAGGTCAAAGGCCCAAAACTAGGGACATATTTTAAAATTAGTCTTATACAGTGCATATAAAAGGTGTACACCCCCTGTTAAAATGCCAGGTATTTGTGATATACAAAAATGAGACCACTATAAAACATTTCCAAACTCTTCTAACCTTTAATGTGACCTATAACCTGTACAATTCAATTGTAAAACAAACAGATTTTTTTGGGGAACAAATATGACAAATAAAAAATGTACAATAAAGTAGATGCATAAGTGTGCATGGGCTGAAGCTAATACTGTGTGAAGCAGCTTTTGATATAATTACGGCATTACGTCTTCTTGGGTACATACCTGCCATCAATTCAGAGACTTGTTGATTAACACCAAATAATGGTCAGCTGTCCTACGAGGATTTTCCTGACATTTACCCAGTTTCCCGCTACAGCAACGGCCATGGTTCTCACAGAGCTTACAAAGCATCAAAGAGATGTCATTGTTGAAAGGTATCAGCTCGGAGAAGGGTGCAAAAACATTTCGACAGCATTGCATATACTATGGAATACAGTGACGACAGTCATCAAAAGGTGGTGAAAAAATGGGTCATAAGTGACATTGCAAAGAAGTGGACATCCCTCCAAATGTGTTGAAAGACAAGACCCAAACTGGTCAGTTAGGCTGCCAGGAGACCTACAGCATCAGTAAAGGAGTTGCAGGAATCTCTGGCAGGTACTAGTTGTGTACTACTTGTGACAACAATCTCCCATAGTCTCCACACGTCTGGCCTATGGGGTAGGGTTGGAAGATGGAAGCCTTTCCTCACATAGAACAACATCCAGGTCTGGCTAAATTCTCAAGAAAAATACATCAGACCTCCCAAAAGTATGTGGGAAAATGTGTTATGGTGTAATGAGACCAAGGTTGCACTGTTTGGCCACAATTCCAAAAGGTTTGTTTGGCGCAATAACAACACTGTGCACCACCAAAATAACACCATCCACACAGTGAAGCATGGTGATGGCAGTGTCCTGCTTTGGAGTTGCTGTTCATAAACTGGAAGTGGGCCTTTAGCCAAGGTGGAGGGGATTATGAACAGTTCCAAATACCAGTCCCCTTTTGCCCCAAATCTTCAGGTGTCTGCTAGAAAGCTGTAGATGAAGAGGAATGTCACCTTTCCACATGATAATGGCCCAAACCATACATCCAAATCAGAAAAAGAATGGCTTCACCAGAAGGCAATCAACATCTTGGAATGAAGATGCAAAAGGACGAACAGAGGTGGTGATGTAGAAAACCACACTGAAGAATTAGAACAATGTATCACTAAATTACAAGCAGATAGATATCCTGGTTTGAATGGCTGCACCTCATTAGTTCCTTACTTTAAGGCAAGGCACCTTAAACACTAAATATGAGTTTTTTATATATTTTTTATTGTACTATTATGGTTATATGTGCACAAAATGTGTGTGTATATATATATATATATATATATATATATATATATATATATATATATATATATATATATATATGTTAATAACCATCAGGGATGACATTCCCCATTTTTTAAATATTATTGTTTGTAAAAAATATTATTGTGTGCAAATACACACCTTTCTATATATTTTATGCATTTTTCTTATGGATATCGATATATGTTCTTACGTTAGTGGAGTAATATCTCTTTAAATTGTGATGTCATACTAATTGTCCTAGTATTTAACCAAGCATCAGTTGTAGTGATGTGGTCTGATGAAGCAACATTAAGTTGTGAAAGCGCTTACCATTTGTCTTCTGCAATAAAGTACAGTGACTGATTTCCAGTGTGTAACTTTGGTGCCTTAATGTACTTTAACATTTTGGAATGGCCCAGCCAGAGTCCACACCTACATCCAATCAAAAATATGTGGGTTGCCCTGAAGAGGGCTCTGCACAAGAGATGTCCTTGCAATCTGATAGAGTTAGAGGGCTTCTGCAAGGGAGACTGTGCAAATATTGTGACATCAAGATGTGCCATGCTGAGAGACAACTTCCCAAGAGGACTGACTGCTGTAATTAAATCAAAATGTGCTTTAACAAAGTATTAGTTTAAGGGTGTGCACACTCATGCAACCAGCCTATTGTACATATTTCATTTTCTATATGTTACCCCTAACCGATGTGTTTGTTCTTCAATTGGATTGCACAGGTGATAGGTCATATTAAAGGTGGGAAATATTATGACATGATTTATGTGGTCTCA
>NC_056735.1:68812479-68864979 GCF_019279795.1 Protopterus annectens | reverse complement strand
CAGACATTTTCTGACATATGTAATGTTTGACACCATACTGTATTGTGCCATTACCTACTGATAGATATAATCGGATCATCACAGTTATTTACCAGATAAATACAAGATGGATGATGCGCAGACCTATATTATGAGGTAAAGGCTAGACATTCTTGCACAATCTGGCCAGTTGGGAGGTGTGTCTATGGCTAATTGACTGATGAAGCTGTGTAAAACATCCAGTACCTTGGTGATATGCTGGCTGGGGATCTCCTGGTTGTGCAGTATTTTTCTTACCTGAAAGATCATTTCCTGGTGTGGCCATACCTGTCAGCTGTACAGATTCTCACAGATTATCCAGATCCATGCCTCATATATCTGGTCGGTTTCCCTAAACATTGTGGTTTTCTAGCACATTTTGTTGCAAATCACTCAGGGTTGCAGTCAGGGAATAATGACAGAACATTAGAGTTTCAGACTTCACACCCTTCATGACATCCATGCTACTATGCAACCCCTCTGTTATTCTATCAACTTTCTAACATTATGAGATCAATATTTCAAAGGTATCCCTATAGTTGGGCCTTTATCCCACCATTATGTATGGCTCTGTCCAGATTTCTTCCTCTACGAGTTTGAGAGGTATGCTACTAGCATTTAGCGGCATGACCTTAAATGTTGTTAACTGTGTTATGTTGGTAGCATGGACCCCATGACATTCTTTACAAAGGCACTATGGGTGATGCATGGGCCTTTGCCAGAGGCCTGTAGGCCATGTGAGACTAATGCAGGCCATCTGTAGCAAGGCAGTGCATTCTGTCACTCATATGTTCCCAGGCTGCCAGGCAGTGGACCCCCATGGGATGACAGTGGTAAGTGACAGAATGCACTGCTGTGCTACTAGGCACCATACCTCTCTACATATGTGAGCCAGACATCTGGACAAAGCCATGAGTAATTGGATGACAAAGGCCCAAATATATGGACCATTGCAATTATTGGCCTTACACACCTGGAAGGGTGATACAATAACAGATTTTGCATTAGCATGTATTTTTCTATAGGGTATGAAGTCTGAGATACTACAATCCATCAATATGTTCTGACATTAGATCTTCGTGGTTTTCCAGTGATTTTCCAGACAACCACTATTTCAGACTAAAGACATCACAAATATGATGCATACCTGTGTACATTCTGTGAAAGGTCTGTATAGTTGTGAGGTATGGTAGGCACTATGCAGGTTACTCCACCTTGTGTACTGCTCATATGTGTGGCCCCCTGTACATGACCTGTCCAGCTTCCCAGCAGTAATGGATATTGACATCTGGACAGTGTGTACAACTCCCACCATAGGTGTAGCTGACATGCAAAATAGTTGGCACTGCAATTCGTGGAACAATGCGCTGTCTACCACAGTACTGTACCTAGGCCACTAGGCTACAACAGCCATGAAAAGTTGCTGGCTAAATCCTGACAGTATTACCCACACATATGCATAGCTCATTGAACCCTGCATATTGTGGACATGCAACAAGTTACCATGTTGATTGGGACAGCCTTGACAATGTGTGCTCTGCTGCTATTACCCTACAAACTTACATGTTACTGCGTTTGTATGGGAATATGGGTGTGGGGGGCACACCTGTCAACACTACACAGTTGCAAATATTGTGCTGATATTGACTTTACATTTTGGTTCCATTTAGCATAGTATTGTGCCCTGTCTTAGAGAATAGAGGCATATCACTACAGACCACAGGTTAGACTGTAATGTCATATAATTGAGTTTCAGACTTCTTAAACTTCAGAGTCTTACTGCAAATGCAAGGGCTGCTGTGATAGCACTGTGTACATCTGTAGGAGGGTATTCCATCTTTGCCCCCCATTTGTGTGCCTTGGCCAGAAATTCCTTTATGGTTTTCTACAGCTGACTTGCTGTGTGAGTCTGGGGGTGAGTATGGGATCCCCACAGTGACATGCATCATGTGACCTATGACCTCACCCTTAGTTGGCCCCCGCATATACTGCAGTGGTATTTGTCACCTTAAATGATACTGCATTGTGTGGGGAAGCCAGTATTGTGCAGACATTTCTTGGTGTCCCACATAGCTGTCAGTTGTCTGCTACTGTCCCAGTATGCCACCCCATTTCCTTGCATGCATGCAGCATTACCATATATATGCTACTAAAACATACTAATCCATTCATTTATTGTTAAGAAGACTGACTTACCTTGTGCCTGCAGCAGTTGTGAGGATGGTGCTTGAGGGCTGCCTATGTTGGATGCACACAATACACTGCCTATACATGATAAGTTGCAGGTAATAGTAGTAAATCCCAAAAGCAAAGAAGAATAACACTTGAACCACGATATAAAAATCACAATCTTTTATTCCACACGTAAGTGTTTTCACAGTTTAACAGACTACTTCATTGGACAAAGAAAATCACATACAACCTGGATTTTATATAGTAAACATCAATTAAAGTTTTAAAATTGCCTCCAAAATATTTAAAGGTATAGTGTTACTAAAAACAACAATCATTTGGGCTATATCTTGAGCTGTTTCAATTTTAAAACTGGTTTAATAGAAATAATTTCATTTAAACCATACTGCTTATGAGCAGCTAATCTAAAAATCCATTGTAATTCTATATTTTCAGTAAAACTAGTAACTGGCTCAAGTCTCGCTTGTTCATAAACAACATGCAATACTTGAAATAAAAAAGTGTGGTTTGGTCCATTTTCAATTGTGTGCTTAGCCAAGGCACTATAAGTTAAACATTTTTGCATGCAGCACAAGTTATCTTGTATTCGTACTTTCAAGGACCTATTGGTCTTCCCCACATAAAAATGAAAGCATACTGTACAATGAGCTACAAAGATTAAATCTGTAGTGTTACAATCTGCTTTACATCTCAGTTCCCATAATCTACCCATAGCTGGATGTTTAAAAAAAGTGACTCATCGATGTATTCACAGTAGTTACATGATCCACATTTACGTGTTCCATTCACAATTAATAAATCAGTCCTTGGAATTTTAGGATAACATAACATTTGTTTTAAATTCTTCCTAATTCTATATACAAACTTGGGGCAAGAACCTGCAACATCCAAAGTTTTGGAATCAACCATCAGCATGGGCCAATTATTATATGCTATTTTACTAACAAAATTGATGTCCTGTGTATACGAAAGAACCAATGGCAATCCATCAGTCTTTGTAAAATAATCAGTACATGGTAGTTCCACTTCCTCAGAATAATAAGGTTTGCCTCTCTTATTTCATTCATCATATACCTTTTTAAAAGCTTTATTGATCTCACAAGATGAATATCACCTCTGTTTAAAGATATTCTGGAGATAATCTAATTCATTCGTAAAATCTACCTTGTCACATGACAGCCTTAATACCCTCATACCCTGACCAACTAAAACATTGGTGAACACTTGATACCCTCATACCTTGACCAACTAAAACATTGGTGAACACCTAATACCCTCATACCCTGACCAACTAAAACATTGGTGAACACTTGATACCCTCATACCCTGACCAACTAAAACATTGGTGAACACATAATTTGGACGCATACTTATACGATGAAGAAAATAAGGTGTATAACATGATTTACTATACAAGCTAGTAGAAATAATTCCTTCATTTAATGTAACAGTAACATCTAAAGCATGTATGCTACTTGGAGATACACTTAAAATAAACTTTACAAAAATCACTACTTGTATTCAATTCTTCAAAAAAATTGTGTATTTCCTGTGGATTTCCTCCCCAACCAATGAAGAGGTCATCCACAAGGCAACGATACAAGATCGCCTTATTATTCTGTTTGGTCAGGATATTTGCATACTCCCACTCCATCATAACGATGTTAGCATATGAATTGGCACAGCTGGTACCCATAGCAACACCAGCTGTTTGCCAATAATATTTATCAACAAACAAAAATACGTTATGTTCTAATGCTAACCGTAAGAGCAAACAGAGAAAATCAATCTTCTCAGATGAGAATTGGGAGCTTCTCTGCATAGCATTTCTCACCATGCTTACTCCCTTCTCACTGGGAATACAGATGAAGAGGAATATCACATCTAAAGTAACTAACATGTTGAGCTTATGATTACCAACGGTTTTGGGACAGTTATATAGATCTGATAGGAATTGCTTGGTGTCTCTTAAAACTATTGGATAATTTTCAAGGATTAACTTTAGTTGTTTGTCTAAATAAACTGAAAGTGGTTCAGTTAGCCAACCCCCACCAGCTACTATAGGCCTCATTGGGGGTAGGGTGGGGTGTTTATAGACTTTAGGAAGGCCATAAAACTGTGGCACTAATGGTTCATCCACTGTAAAAAAATCTAACAACTGTTTGTCGATAAGACCTATGCAATGACATTCATTTAAAGCTGAGTCAGTACTATACTTCATTAAACATATATCATCTAAATGTATCACTTTATAAGTGGTCTCATCAGATAACATATCATACATGGTATTATAGTAATATTCAGCATCCATGATGACTATAGGTCCACCTTTATCCGATGGCCGAATAACAGTTTCTTGGTTGTCATGTAAATTATTCATTGCATGTATTTCCTTAGTGAATAAGCTGCCCCTGACAGACAACTGTCGTGTACCCAATAAGTTGTACAAATCCTTCTCACATGCTCTAACAAACACATCAATATGGTTTGGTGATGAAGGTGAAAACTCACTAAGTTTCTTAAAAATAACATTAGTCCTATCTTGTTTGATACCAAACATCAGTTTTAAACATATAGAATGAGCAAATAGCCGTAACTCTATAATTGTTTGGCTGATATCAAACATAGTAGTGTGGATAAACCCAAGACCTCTATTCAATACTGCATGTTTATAATCAAAGAGTACCTGGTAATGTTCCAAACTAGCCCTCGTGATCGAGGTTCCACATTTTCTTCAGAGTTTTGTGTTGATATGGAGCCAGAGGTTCTTTGCACTTCTGTCCCATTCAGCATTGCTCCTGTTCGATGGATTTCTTTCTTATGGGACGAATCGGCAGCGGAAATTGGGGAAAAACCTGTTCTTTGTTGGTAGTGGAAATAACTTTCGGTCTCACCACATTGAAGTTAATGGAACTATTGGAGATAGCTGCTGTCATGTCTCTTGTGGTCCCTCTCATCGCAGCCTCTCTCAAAGATGTAGAAAGAGCAGATACTGATGGCTCCAGTGTAGCAACAATGCTTGTACTTTCAGTTCATCTTGCCATTTCAGAAGGGAATTCACTGCTTCTGTTTAATGGTTAACAGACTCTCTCCATAATAAATTTCGAGCATTGGGCCATGTAAAAACATTGTTATTACTGAAATCATGTAGGTCCCTACTTAGTTTCTTTTTCTTCTGTAACAGAAGTCTTTTTTCATATTGAGTAACTTTATCCATCAATTCAGTAAAGTATAAGTCAGCATTTGCTTCACCTACTGTCAAAGTCAGTTCAGATTGATGTACATTATTAATTAATTCAAGTTCCATTTGCTGAAAGAACTCAATAAGTAAATGTAGGTAGGACCTACTTGTTTCCAAATTAATGCATTGCCACTAAGCAAGCATCTGTGGATAAGTGTCCCCATATGTGGGCATAGTGAGGACACAAAGCCCCCTAGGTACTATGTTTAGATTAATACAGACTTCCAGATGGAAACGTTGGCATTGAAGCCTTTTAAAATGATATAAATCATTCTCAATGTTTCTTTTGATGTCATGTACCTTAGGATTGGAAGCCATACCATCAATAGGTTCAGTTGCATCAACAGTTACCGGTAATGTTATGTGTGTGGCATCCATTTTACTGTGTGTGCGAGTCAGAGAGTGGTGTCAGTCCCTGGGTCCCTACTGTGTCAGTGTGTGTGTGTTTGTGTGCTATGGATTGACTCTTTGCCAAGGCCTGGGCATACTGGGCATGCCTTCATCTGCCTACGGGAGCAGGCTCAGGGGCTTCCTCTTCTGAGTCCTTCTGTGCCTGTGGGGACCTTGGCAATGGTGGGGGGCTGTGTGACCCTTCCCTGTGCTGTTCCTGCTGCAGCTGTTTCCACAGGATCATATTGTGTAGCATGGCACATACTATGAACATGTGTGCACATGTGGCTGGAGAGTACTGCAAGGATCTACCAGATATGCAAAGGCAGTTGAACCGTGACTTGAGCATCCAAAACACATGCTCTATAATGATCCTGGTTTGTGCGTGTGCCTCATTGTGTCATTCTTGAGTGGGTGTGTGTGCATTTCTGATGGGTGTCATCATTCACAGCTCCAGTGCATAGCCAGCATCCCCCACCAGATGGCCATACAGGATGTTTCCACTGGTGAATGCCTGGTACAGCTGTGACAAATGCCAAATGTGGGAGTTATGATAGCTTCCATGGCTGCCAGTACACACATTCATGATAATTGCCCTGGGCATTGCACACGACCCGGCAGTTGATGAAGGGGAAGCCCTTGCAGTTTATGTAGACCCTACTCTGTTCACCAGGTGGTGCTTTGATGTCGATGTGCATGCAGTCTATTGCACCCAGTACCTCTGGGTATTCTGCTACACAGTGGAAGAGACGCATATTGCTGGTCCTCTCTTCACGGGTGTTGGGAAATTAAATGTGCTCACTGGCATGTGGTAGGATGGCATCCAGGAACTGTTCTTTATTTTCAGCAATATCCCGTTGGTGCACCGCTGCCCTATGCCTAAATGGCTGAAATTGGCCCAAAAAAATTAACTTTTATTTTTTAAATGTTGCAACACTTTTCCATGCCAGTGGCCATATATTTGGCCATTGGCATACCTAAGGATTAGAATACATGCTTTGGTTTGAGGTATTATGCCTCCATTTTGATTTTGCAGAAGTGTATTCGGCTAGTAGCCGAATACATTTCTGCATGCTGTACTATTCTGCCACGGATGCCTGGATCACTAATTGACCCAATTTTCATGGTTTTCAACAGCAAATGAGGTCATTAGCATAATCCAGTCATGGCTGTGGCAGAATAGGCTCATGCCTGTACCCAGGCTTGTTTACTGGATCGCTCGGCAGCAATATTCTGTGCAGTAATGTCTACACTATTCCTACATGAAAATCTTAGCTTACTGAATCCCTGGGACTGTCTGTGTCTGAGGTATAGCCCCTTTTTCTAGCTAGTAAGAGAGTTGCTGGCTGATTGCACTGATCACATTGTGTTTCCTTTCTCAACATTTACTTAATACCACTATTTCTTTAACTGTCTCTGGAGACAAGATGGACTCCTTCAGAATCATATGCACTAATCAGTGTTTTATTATTATTATTATTATGATTAGTAGTAGTAGTAGTAGCAGTAGTATTAGTATTAGTATTAGTATTAGTATTAGTATTAGTATTAGTATTACTATTAGTATCATTTGCTGACTTTTTCTGACTTTATGCCCCTTGGCTTCTGTTAACACTTCTGCATGTGCTAATCTGGCAGGACAGCAACTTTTCTTTTTTTTGCAATTATTATTATTATTTTTTTTCTTCCTGTACAGATAGCCATTGTCCAAATGTAGAACTCCACCACAGCAATGTGAGAAGTGACCTGCAACACCTGCAGCACAGGACAGCAGCACACATCCATTCCCTGATGTGCAATAGGAATTTTAGGGAGCATGGCAAAGAGATAACCTACACATTCAGTATGATGGATCCAGTACAGCTTCACTTGATTGGCTTTTACAACATAAGAGGTTGGTGTAAGCTGTGTGTGTGTGTGTGTGTGTGTGTGTGTGTGTGTGTGTGTGTGTGTGTGTGTGTGTGTGTGTGTGTGTGTATGTGTGTGTGTGTGTGTGTGTGTGTGTGTGTGTGTGTGTGTGTGTGTGTGTGTCTGTGTGTGTGTCTGTGTCTGCATGTTTGAGTGCATGTAGCATGCACATGTGGACATGTATGCTCACACTTGTTTGTGCATGTGTGTGTGGTTATGTGTGTCTGTGAGTGTGTGTATGTGTGTTTAGAATGTATCTCTGTACGTGTGTGTGCATGTGTGTGTGTGTGTGTGTGTTTGTGTGTGTGTGTGTGTTTGTGTCTAGAGTGTATCTTTCATGTGTGCAGCAGTGTGTTCCTCTTTTTAGTACTTTTAGTGTTTCTGCATGAGGACCTGCATATGTGTGTGTGTCTGTGTGTGTGGATGCATGTGCCTGTGAGTGTGTGCATGTGTATATGTGTTTATGTGTGTTTAAAATGTATCTGTGTGTGTGTGTGTGTGTGTGTGTGTGTGTGTGTGTGTGTGTGTGTGTACATATGCACATCTGTGTTTGTGTGCATGTGTGTGCACATGCGGACGTGCATGCTTGCACTTGTGTTTGTGTGTGGGTGGGTTGGTATGTGTGTGTGTCTGTGTGTGTGGATGCATGTCTCTGCGAGTGCGTGTGTGTGTGTATGTCTGTGCGCATGCATGTGTGTGTGTGTGTGTATGTTTTTAGAATGTATCTGTGTGTGTGTGTGTGTGTGTGTGTGTGTGTGTGTGTGTGTGTGTGTGTGTGTGTGTGTGTGTGTGTGTGTGTCTAGAGTGTATCTTTGATGTCTGCAGCAATATGTTTCTCTTTTTAATTTTAGTATGAGATTTATTTGCTTCTTTTGCTGTAAAGAATATACTTTTCTAATCTTTGTTGGGGGTGGGGCATAAGCACAACATAATGCATTAATGAGTAGCCCTCTTCTACTTAGGCTCATCATGTATTCAGTGTCCCAACCAGTAGAAATGGTCTATATCACTTGATCAAACACTTAATTGAGCAAATCACTATTCGTCAAACCCAATTCAGTGAAAACTCAATCAAGCGAACAATCATTTAAGAGAAAATTTTCCTAGGGCAAGGACGTAGTTGGCCATCATTGGGAATTTGCCCTTTTCCCCACTATAGTGTGGTCTCAGTGTTGGTGTATTTAGTTAGGGAGAATGTGGGGATAAACCCCCCACACTGAGGGGTGTGGGGCGCAAAGCCCCCACACTTTGCAGAGTTTTACATTTTGTTCTGCTTGTTTTGGTTGTTTGCTGGCCCAGTTTTTTTCCCCCCTAGGAAATGTTTTACTTAAATGATCATTTGCTTAACTGAGCTTCCTCTGAATTAGGTTCGACAAATAGTGATTCACTCAGTTAAGCATTTGATCAAGTGATACAGACCTACTTGAAAGTAATTTATTTTTATTTATTTTCCTTTGTTAGTGCAGGTACAATGGTGCAAGGAAATGTTATTGTAGAACTGTCATTTGTTATTACTTTATTAGATAAGTATGAAATATTCGATTTATGGTGTTAGTCATTTACGCCAATGTGCTTAGGCTACCTACGATGCCCATGAATGACTGCAGATGAGCTGCAATTCATAGAGGCCATTTACACAGATGTGCTATGACCTTGAATAAACCTATGAAATGACCAAATAATGAGATGTAAATAAGGAATGATGTAACTCATCTTATGCTAATGAAGTAATGAAGTATTCTCTACACCATTTCCAATTCATAGTGACATTTCATGCTTGATCGCTCTGTCCACAGTTATGTTATATAAAGGGAGGTTTTGTCAAATTCATCTGAGTTGCAATCTGAGATAATGCTGTCATTTGTTGTTAGGTTTGCTATTTTCAGCTTTGAATTACTTGTCTTCGCTGGGACAAAACCACTTGTGCCGAACAGTGTTCATTGGCCAAGTAGGTGAAAATATCAACAAAGGATAATTCATTATAACTTTAACAACCAAGAAATCCTTGATAGGTTTAGTACGGACAGGGATATTCCAAGGGTCTTTGTGGTTATGTTTGAAACCCATATGTGTACTAGAGGAATGAGTTGACTTCCTAGCCATGTGGACATTAAGATATGTGTTGGCCTCACTATACTTGCCACTGGGACTTTCCAGAACACACTAGGGACTTGTTGGGGATCTCATAGGCTTTTGTCTCAGGGATACTGCAACACTTCCTGGATGTAGTCTTGGCATGTGTGGATCAGTATATTTATTTCCCACAGTCAGCTCAGACCAAGCCAGGACTATGTGAGCCTTTTATAGAGTGGCATTTTTCCTTGAGGTGCTCGCTGTGATAGATTGCACCCATGTTGCAATCAGTACCCCCTTCTGCTCCACAGGCTGCATGTTACCACAATAGGAAGGGATACTGTTCCATCATGTGCCAGGTATTATGTCTTGGCTCAGCATCCTGGCAGTGCACATGAGTCCTATATCTGGCACACAAGCCTATCACTTCTTCCAGCATGGTAGGATGACCAGTGGTCATCTTCTTGGTAAGTGGAAAAATAATTTTTATATATTGTATTTAAGTAGGTATTCATGCTAAAATACATTTCTGAATACTAAATATTTTTTTTGATTTGTTTTGTCTCCCCACTTCTCTCTCTCTCTCTTTTTCTTTTTGTTGTTGTTTTGCTTTGTTTTTTAGGTGACATCGAATATGCACTGGAGCCACATCTCATGACACCAGTGAGAAATCCAAGTGGTGCTGCACAGGAAACCTATAACACATTCCTGTCCCAGACCTGTATCATCACTGACAGGGTCTTCAGAGACATTTCAGGTGCTTGGATGAGTCTGGGGGTGCCTTTTAGTATGACCCAGCTACTGTGTGTAGGATATTCACTGCATGTTGCATTCTGCATAACATCATGCACCAGATTGGTGGTGTAGTACCACATGCTGGCACTGCAGCCCCCAGTTCCAGTCCCACTACAACTAATGATGACCAGCTGGCAGCAGTAGTAAGGGTCCCCCATGTGGCAGCTGATGCATGGCACATGGCTGCACAGGTAAAGAGGTGCAGTGTAGTCCAGAGCCATGGACCAGGACATTTAGGTTAGTGTTTCCTTTCTTGTAAAAACACATGGAGTCTAACTGATGCATGCAGTGATATATGTGGGGTATGCTGTGAGGCGTGTGGTCTGCTGTCATTGTTCATTTGACATTCCCTCTCATTTTAAAATGACTTTTTTTTTTTTGCAAAAGTTACTCATATTATTGTTAGCTAAAGTCATGCCTGAGAGCTCACTGACTATTACCGATAGTAATCACATTTTTTCTTTTTGTTTTTATGAATTAATTCCACTGTGGTGCTTTACTTAAGTATGAAAGTGCCGAATGTCCTCAGCATTTCAATATTTCATGAATCTGTGAATTACAATTTAATGAAAATGTATTATACTTTTTTCTATATTATGCCATTTCTTTTCAGATTTTGCCGGTTGAGGTATTGCACACCAGATTATCTTTATGTCACCATACAGAATATATAGTGACTTCCAAGACATAAAAATATAATTTGCGCAGTGCTGAGGGTAGTAGTGGTAGCTTTATAAGTGAACATGTCAAGGTATTCATTTTAATCTCTAATTTTCTTATTACATTTCTTCCGAAAATGTTGGTATATTAACACTTTTATGTTGTAGGTAACTCCCATCAGTAACAATGGTAATGCGTATAGCATTGCTGGTAATTACTACAGTGACATCATACATATGTTGTAGGTAACTGCCATCTGTAACCAAGGTAATGCGTATAGCATTGCTGGTAATGACTACAGTGACATCATACATATGTTGTAGGTAACTGCCATCTGTAACCAAGGTAATGCGTATAGCATTGCTGGTAATGACTACAGTGACATCATACATATGTTGTAGGTAACTGCCATCTGTAACAATGGTAATGCATATAGCATTGCTGGTAATGACTACAGTGACATCATACATATGTTGTAGGTAACTGCCATATGTAACAATGGTAATGCATATAGCATTGCTGGTAATGACTACAGTGACATCATACATATGTTGTAGGTAACTGCCATCTGTAACAATGGTAATGCATATAGCATTGCTGGTAATGACTACAGTGACATCATACATATGTTGTAGGTAACTGCCATCTGTATCAATGGTAATGTATATAGCATTGCTGGTAATGACTACAGTGACATAATACATATGTTGTAGGTAACTGCCATCTGTAACAATGGTAATGTATATAGCATTGCTGGTAATGACTACAATGAAATCATACAGATTTTTTCTACCTCTCCTTGATGGTTCATATAGTAGGTTTACCAGGATGAAATGGATACATTTGCAAAGTCCCTCCAACACACAATATATTTTTTATCATATTCCCCTTCAAATTAAACATTCAGCTGTCTCTTTGAAGGAAAAAGTTACCGAAATGTCAGAAGTTCAAGATTAAATGAATCAATCATGTATCCTAAAGATAGACTAGATGATGGTGCAAATTATTTTGAAGAGTGGCTACCATGAGAACTGTAAGGTGAGTTGGTCTGATGCCATGACCTACTTGATTCAGGGAATCCTGCAGGCACTGCTTTGGCAGTGCTGCATGACGCTGATCATGACCTCCAGTGTGTGGTTCTGCTAGGTGTACAGGAAAGCTGATTTGGCCTGCATGAAATCTGTTATGCTTGGTCACCTAAACTACTTACAATACTTTCCTGAGAAGCAAGTGATTGTATTGTCATGTGATGTCCCTCTTCGTGTCTGGACAGTACCCCATCATCCTCTCCTTGCAAGACTGATTGCAGCTCAACTCTGATATGTCCTGACTAGTGTACAAATGGAGGTGGTCACTGATGCATGGTGTGCTACCATACTACGCATCAGTGTGACCATGGCATTGTCCATACTCTGTGCCATTTCCAAGTAGTGTTGGAAATCATCACACATACCCTGGAAGACTCTGACCATTCCCCACTGACTCTTTGTGGCAATGCTTTGAGCCCTAACAATGTGACAAAACATTTCATGCTGGGCAGACAATGTTTACACATTTCCTGGAATAACTGTAATAAATTCCTGCACCTGTCTTCCCTTTGCAAAGGTGTCTCTGTGGAAACTGTTACCTCTGAATATCTGCCATCATCCTGAAAGTGTTTCTCTAGGTCTGGAAATATTAGTGTTGAGGTGCAAGGCTCTGCCTGTACACGGGTAAGTGTGATGTCATCATGTGCATGACTTTGTGATGTGCTGTCACTTCCTGCAGAGTTACAAACATGTTGTGACATCTGAAATCCTCCCATTAAATTGGAAGCTGCCTTATAAGTGTACCTATGTCATCATTACCACCAACATCCATTCTGCTGCTGACATCATCCAAATTTAGTGATATCATTGAACAGTTTGTTTCTGATGCTGACCTTGCAAAAAATGATTTGAAAACATTGCTAATAATGAAGTAGCATGCACTACTTTATGTTTATAAAGGGGTGCTGAAGCACTTACCATGCACAATGCCTTCATTGCCATGTAAAGGGGTGCTGAGACACTTGCCATGCACACTGCCTTCATTGCCATATACAAGGATGAGTGGGACACTTACCATGCACACTGCCTTCAATGCCATATAAAGGGATGACTGGGACACTTCCCATTCACACTGCCTTCAATGCCATATAAAGGGGTGACTGGGACACTTGCCATGCACACTGCCTTCATAAGGAGGACACTTACCCTGCACACTGCCTTCATATGGGGGACACTTACCATGCACACTGCCTTCACATGGGGACACTTACCCTGCACACTGCCTTCATATGGGGGGCACTTACCATGCACACTGCCTTCATATGGGGGACACTTACCATGCACACTGCCTTCACATGGGGACACTTACCCTGTACACTGACTTCACATGGGGACACTTACCCTGCACAATGCCTTCATATGGGGGACACTTGCCATGCACACTGCCTTCATATGGGAGACACTTACCCTGCACACACTGCCTTCATATGGGGGACACTAACCCTGCACACTGCCTTCACATGAGGACACTTATCATGCACACTGCCTTCACATGGGGACACTTACCCTGCACACTGCCTTCACATGGGGACACTTACCCTGCACACACTGCCTTCATATGGGGGACACTAACCCTGCACACTGCCTTCACATAGGGACACTTACCCTGCACACTGCCTTCACATGGGGATACTTACCCTGCACACTGCCTTCACATGGGGACACTAACCCTGCACACTTCCTTCACATGGGGACACTAACCCTGCACACTGTCTTCACATGGGGACACTTACCATGCACACTGCCTTCACATGGAGATACTTACCATGTGCACTGCCTTCATATGGGGACACTTATCCTGCACACTGCATTCACATGGGGACACTAACCCTGCACACTGCCTTCACATGGGGACACTTACCCTGCACACTGCCTTCACATGGGGACACTTACCCTGCACACTGCCTTCACATGGGGACACTAACCCTGCACACTGCCTTCACATGGGCACACTTACCCTGCACACTGCCTTCACATGGGGACACTTACCCTGCACACTGCCATTCTGTGCTGATGTTCAAGGTTCACCCATTAATAGTTAATTGTCACATGATTAATTTGAGCATTACTTGTCAATATTCAATTTGCTATAGAAATATAGTGTTTTTAAACAAACCTTCATGAGCAGAGGAGTGTTGCTGCTGCAGGCATTGGATATTCCAGATGTCCACATCACCTCTGATTATTCCTGTGCCACCAGAGGGTGACAGGAATAACAAGAAACAGAGTATAAAGGATTAGTCCAGATACAATCACTTAAGCTATCATATCTAGGGGAGACTCTCTCTCTCTCACTCTGTGATACCCTCCCTATGGGAATAATAAAGACACCTTGTTGAAGTTTCCAGGACTTTATTCAGTTAAACAGGTAGATGGATGAGTGCTCTTGTTCTAATACATTACATTCATGAGGTCAGTTATTTAAAGACAGTTACAGATAATGGTGAGATGGTCCATGGGAGCTGATTGGAGGAAAGTCTGGGAGATGGAAAAACAAGGAGGCAATCCCAAATCTTAGAGGTTAGTCCCTTAGTTGAATATTTATTAAAGGCTATGAGGGTTTACCAGCTGAACAGCCTGAAAAACCTCATTCTTAGTTAAAAGGTTTTATTCTTATTTTTATTCTTAACTTCTAACAAACAAAACATGACAGCACACTATGAGCTACAACTATAGAACTATAATTAAGAAAACACTTTCGCCTGAGCTTCATCAGGTCCATTTAATAGAGTGGTTTGATCATTGAAAACCTCTTCTTTTATAAGGCCATCACCAGACTTTATTAGTTTGTTTTGTAACACATGTAAAATTAGAGGCTGTGTCTGCATTAGTGGGGCTCACATTCCTTGGAGTCAAGTATGAAAGTTTTATTACAGAACTTTTTCCAGTCTATCACATGTAAAATGAGAGGCTGTGCCCCCTTTTACAGGCTCATTATCTCTTGACATGTAATATGAAAGGATAATATTCTCTTGTGTTACAAAAAAGGTTTACAAGAGGCTCATATACATGATTAATGTGACCAGTCCCTATTCTTCCTCCTCTTGATGAAGACAGACATTTTTATATGCAGGGGAGGTAGTCACTTATAGCTACAGTAGGTGATTCCCATTTTGAACAGTACATGCAACTAGAGAAATAGCATACAGTGGAAGACAAGTCACAGCACTCATTTTTACAGAGCTCATGGATGTGCACAAGTAGGAGGAAAAAAAGTCAAAAGTAAGTAAAGACTGAGACCTCAGAACCTTTTGTGTGGGCTTTATGTGCCTAAGGAATACAAATCCAACAAGTGGTAAACCGCAGAATATAGAAACATTTTCAGTAAACATAAGAAACTCTGATCTTCTTTGAGGAAAGGCAAATTGTGCCTATGATGTAAAGAATATAGCCATGTGGAGTGGTGCCCTGGAACAACAATGTCCATTCTACAGCAGAGCATAGAAATGTTGTTAATCTCAGACCCAGTAGCTACAGTATCTATACCTGGTTCAGTGCTTATTGGATTTTTATTTCATGGGCAAAGAAAGCAGGGAATAAAAATCCAACAAGTGGTGAAGCAGATATAAATACTGTAGCAGAGATAAGGCCAGATTTGTATAGCAAATACAAATTTTTTTACTTGTCACTACATTATTGGGACATATTCACCATAAAAAAATCACAAGCTTGCATAAATAGAAGTATTTGCAGAAAAAAGATGTATAACTGCAAATATCTGTAATGCTATTATGTTAATGCAAAGGAAGTCAGAAACATATGAATACACATACATACGTCTGTTTAAAAATATATCATGTTTATGTAGTAACAGAATGTTCTGAATATGCAAATGAAACATATGTATAGTTAATAAACTGCATACATATAGCTCTGTAAATGAAAGACATGCATGTACAGGATTAGAAGAAATACTTGTTCATGTACTAATACAGACTGAAGAAAAAAGTTTGCAGTTACACATAAAAATTGTATTTATTATTGCATAAACTGAATCGCTACTTAGATTACATGCAGCCAGTTCTGGTAAATAAATTATTGTTTGTGTAGATCACAGAAATATTACTATAACAAGGGCTTAACACAGTTGTTTGTTCAAAAGTAATGTAGGTGCACATACAACATGGCTGAAGTCTCAGGCATCACACTCTAGTCAAAGTAGAGGTTGGGAAAAGGTGAGGGGGTTTCTGTTCCAAATGAATAATCAAGGCATACTTTATTCATAAATAACTACTTCTAAAATAGCTATCACATCACAAACATTGTACAGCAAAGGAAATGCAAACTTCCATTAATTACTACATTTGTCTTTGAGTGAATAACTTCTACCTGAACACTATTAAATTTACACCATAGCCATACCAACCATAAATTGTATGAGGAATAGACCACAAATATCAAGCAAAAATATCTTTACATTCTGCACAAATCTCTACAATTGAGAGGTATGATTTACATTTTGAAAACAACATTCCACCTACAAATGCATACATTTCTTTGAAACTTGCATTAAAGGGAATATTTTGTAAACAAAACAAAAATAAATAAGCAAGTACTGCAGTGAATGCATTGCCTTGTATATATAAAAAATCAATATGAAACAGGCAAATAAGAATTGTCATATGTTTTCTCTTTACAGCTGAGGAAGAAATAAGATGTAACAAAAGACAGCAAGAAAGAGGAGTAGCTAAGCTTGTTGAATCCACTGGCAAGTTATGACTCCAGTTCTATACAATAGTATTTGCTTAACTGATTTTATTTTATATTATGTTAATCTTAAATGAATTAGTAGTGGGCATTCATTTCATTACTGAAACCAAGACTGATGCAAATTACACACAAGAGCAGTATTCTGATTTTTTTAATGTGTATAAAAAGTATACACTATTTACCTTAACCAAATGCAATGAAATCCTTACATTAATATAAACAAGACTGAGAGATATGTCAGTGTATACCAGCAGTAGTCTGTCTTAAACTGTTTTCTTTAACAGTTATAAGGACATATTTTCAGAGCATTGTAACTGAAAAAACTGCAGTGAAATCATTACATTACTACAAGCAAACATAACGGATATATCAATGTAAACTGATTTATTTTGTCTTTAAGTGATTAACTGTAATATGTATAAATGATGCTTGTACTGAATATCAGATACAGAAACACGTTTAGAACACGAGAGAAACACAGCGCCCTCACAAGTAGTCCCAAGATCTTCCCAAATGAATTTATCCAACGTTTGAATAAGCACAGCTCATATCCTTCTTCCCAAGTAGCACTTCCCAAATGAGTGTTCCCTCTGTATGCATAAGCACTTCCCAAGTGAGTGCTCCCATTGTATGCAAAAGCACTTCCCAAATAAATGTTCCCTCTGTATGCATAAGCACTTCCCAAGTGAGTGCTCCCATTGTATGCATAATCACTTCCCAAATGAATGTTCCCTCTGTATGCATAAGCACTTCCCAAATTAATGTTCCCTCTGTATGCATAAGCAGTTCCCAAGTGAGTGCTCCCTCTGTATGCATAAGCACTTTCTGGACTCAAGTTTTACTTCAATAAAGATATAATTATAATGTAAAATTGTTGTAAGAAATTAAATGGTATGTAACACCATATGTGGATTTATTGTGTATTTTATCTTTTGTCTCTCTAACCCTTTACTCTTTTTTTTTAATTATGCATTTCTTTCTCTTTTATTTTTTTATTTCTCTCCCATTTATTTTACTTATTTTGCAGATTCAAATCCCTCAGGAGTAGTCCAGGCCCTTCCTGGTTAGTGAACACTCACCCATTGCCCAACAGGGGATGTCCTTGCAGGGCTGGGGTGGTGGCACCGATCCTACAGGGACCCCCAGCATGTGGCAGTCCAGAAAGCATCAGCAAAAGGGGGCTTCATAAGTTGGTAGAAGACATCCTGGACCAGATAGGGGACAGATGGAGTCAGCCTATTGAAGTCTGTCTTTAGCATATTGAAGACATGCTCTTCCATATGGTGCTGACCACTGCATCACCAGGGGTCCCTACCCCCTCACCATCAGGTCCTCCACTACACCACCATCTGGCAGTGGAAGTGTTTGAGGCTCTGTGGACTAGGGACTCCTGCACCAGCTCTTCCTCATCCCTTCTGACCTTATCCTTTGTCTATTAACCTCTTACCTATTGACCATCCGCACTACCCTATTAAAAAAATAGATGGGTCTATCCCCTGATAAAACATGCTACCCTTCCTCTCCCACCTCCTTTAAAATAAACCTTCTTGATGTTTTCTTTGTGTGTTCTCCTCTTTGTTTATCTCCCCTTTTTCAGTCTTTCCTATCCTCCTGCTTTTGATTCTTTAATAAAACTATCAGGGTGTCCATATAAGGATATCCTTATACAAAACATTATAAACTCCTTTATTTTTTAAAAAACTCAAATTATAAAGGCTGTGCAGTCTACCACTTGCCTTATATCTTCCAAGCGAGACTGTGGTTAGTCACGCTTACCAGCAATACTCAAAAAAAAAAAAAAAAAAACAAAGTAATACAAAGGCTCTGACTTTTACATACTAACGCTGAATTTTACATACTCTAGGCTTTTATCATAAATGGCCATATTTTTAAAAAGAGCTTGAGTTATACTTGCAGACACTTGCTAGGCATGTACAAAGTCCCGGACTACAAATACCATCCTTATTGTCTGGGAAAGAAGCAAGACATTTTTGAATGCAATTTTTTTTTTTTTAAAACTTTATTGTCTACATGGAATGTAGCCTTAAGTGCAATTCAGGAAGGAGAAACACAGTTATTTTTTACTCTGATTTTGTTACTTCTCCTTCAACTATTTTTATTGGCTTTGTGCTAGTGGAAACACTCAATTTTGAGAATCAGAAAATGTATTGTCTTTGTTTTAATTGCTTTTGTTCAATGTGCTGCAGCTATTGCAATTACAATGGCACAGTGGTGCAGTAGCTGTGATGTTGCCTCACAGCAAGAGTTTCTCTGGTTCAATTCTCAGCTAGGGTGCCTTCTGGGCAGAGTCTGCATGTTCTCCTTGCATTTCTGCAGGTTTCTGCTGGGTGCTCTGGTTTTCTCCCACATTACAAAACCATCCATCTAGAGTGTTTCTCCCTGGGCCTCTTGAAAATTGGCTTTGCTCCAAGTCGAACTTTCCTGGTAAACAACAATGTTAAATAAATAAAAAAAAATGGAATAACTGCCTTGGGGGGAAACGCTCTAGAAAAAAAATAACACAAATAATAAAGAGGTGTACACTGCATGCATTATAAGTTTACAAAAGAAGGATGACTGTATGTTAATACAGGACAACAGTTCCTATAACAAGGCAGCATAGTTTTTCTCCTAGAAAAACTGAAGTATAAGGTGAGATAAAGAGTGTGGTAAATCAGAGGGGGTGGGTGGTTGAACTAGTGCAGATAATAAAAAAGGACAGATATAAGGGAAGGAGAAATAGAAGGAACATGTTAATATTAGATAGCAGTTCTAACTCAAAAGGTAGTAGAATATGCATTTGGTAGAAACGATTTTTCCTGGGTGTTAAAAAAGAGCAAATGTACAAATAAGTGAATGCTCATTTGTGTGAATCACATATTCATGAAATTAAGTTTTATATACTGTAGGTAAGGAGCAATGTGCTGGAAAATGAATGACTGAAAACAAGGCAGCTGTGAAGATGTTCCAGATCATGTTAGAGTACTTAGGGTATATAGATGATAGATAGATAGAGGGGGGAGGGATTCAGTAATCCTCTGTGTAAGACTAAATAAGTCTTACATGGAAATGGCAGTGTAACAGGAAGACGTCAGCGCACCATGCATATTCATGAGGGTGCGCTGACTCAACTGGAAGGCTAACATGGATCGTGTAAGACTGCAGGGGGCGTGTCGGACTGCCGAGCAGTCCAAATATCCACGCCCCTGCAACTATATAAATGTGAAAATGACAAGTGCAATGAGCGAGTCCACTGAAATGTACACATAGCAAACACTACACATCGCCACATACAAAACCCCTTTGTAATTGTAAAATCTAAACCTTTTTTTTTTTTTATAATTCCCGCTATAGCTGCCCGTATTTGCGTGTGTTTGCACGGGTGTGCCCATTGCTAAGCTACAGGTAGCAATTTTGACATCTAAGAGCATAATAAGAAATGTATATGCAAATTAAGCCAAATAGCAATAGCGTAGTGGTAGAGCCTTCACACCAAAAGGAGGCATTCCCGGTTCTAGTCCCACCACTCCCCTTTCTATTTTATGTCTTAAATTAGTATTTAAAACAATTCCTGACATATATGAATGTAATTTTAATAAAAAGCATTGAAATGGCCTATGTATTAGTGAACAAAATGTATACATATAAATATAAGAAGGTGAGCAGCAATAAGGATATTGACATATAATTGCCCATAGCTAAGCAGCGTTGCACCCAGCGCAATACAGTTGCCCATACCTAAGCAGCGCTTTAACTAGCACAATATAGTTGCCCATAGCTAAGCAGCGCATTACCTAGTGCAATAGGTTTGCACAGAGCTGCGCACCATGTTAACCAGCGCACCATCGAGCAACGTCGGGCAATGTGGAGCAACGTAGAGCAAAGTTGAGCAAAGTCGCCTAAACACAGCCACACCCCCTAGCCTGTCTGGACAGTAGTAAAATAAAAAGCAATGACAAGGCTCGAACCCAGGACACTGTACACCATAATCAAAGTACTGAACCACTAAGCCATGACAGCATGGCATAAACATGCACAGTCAACATACATATAGTTATAAATGGAAGTTTAACCATTGGAAAGCAGGTTTGCTGTCAGCTCAGAAATTTCAAAAATGGCCAATCACAAATAAGTGTGGGAAATTAGGCATATTTAAGCTCAATAGGTGGGAGTACTCTCCATAACTGGTTGTAGCTCCCATCTGCACTCAGAATGGCCGGTGCTGGAGAGGGTAGTCGCTTTCGAGCACAACGGTGGGGCATCAAGGTGTCAAAATACATGGTTTGGCTCCTTGTCCACCATCATGAGTCAAGACTCCTACAGGGCCAGTTCCAAGGGACGGAGTACAAAGTGGAGGCTTGGAACCAGTTAGCTCATGATCTCACCAGTGCCACAGGCGTCCCTCGGACTGGTGAGCAGGTCCGTCACCACCATGCAGACCTGAAGAGACAGAAGCAGGACCAACTGATCCGATGGATACCGGAGGCCTGTGACATTCAAGATGCCCCACTACTGAGTAGGTAGCCAAGGAATAAAGTATGTAAGAAACACTATTGTAGTCAATATAATGGATAGGTATGTCTCAATATCCCTTCATTTACTTCGCAGCTGCAGGTGTCCATGCTGCGAATTGGCAAGCCTATGCAGATAGGCTGCTAAGGCTGCTCCACCAGGCAGGTTAGTAATTATTCTGCATGTATTATCATATAAAATAAGTGAGAGAGCCTGAAAAAGCAGTGTTGTAACCCATTAATAAAGGTATAATAAGTCTTGAATAAAGTCTGTGCATGTATTGAAACATAAAATAAGAGAGAAAGTGTGAAAAAGTGTTGTAACCCATTAATAAAGGTATAATAAGTCTGGAATAAAAGTATTCTGCATGCACGAAAATAAGAAATGAATGAGAGAGCCACTACAAAAGTGTGTAATGTAATTAATAAAGGTAAAATTCCTGGACTGTGTCTGTGTCACTTTCTTTGATATGTTGTTGTACCCTTGCATTATGGAAATAGTACAGTTGTATTAAGTGCTGTCAATCCACACCTGTGTAGGTCCATATAAAGTGTATGAAGGAAATGCCAGTAGCTCCTAATCATATATACAGTCCTCAACTGTTGGTTCATGGCTAGCATGTACAGGTTAATCTGGCACATGAGTAGCTTGTGAATGTGTTCCCCACAAATGTCAGTGTGCTGCTAGAAGTGTAGGTGTCTGTTTAAATTTAGCTGATAATGTCACCTGAAGACAGCCAGAAATGTAGATATATTAATCTAAATGAAATATGTAAATACGTAGCAGTAACATCTGCATCTTGAACAGTTAGTATGTCAGATACAGGTCAGGTATATAAACAACTATCAAGACCCATTACACAATTTAATGGACACTGCCTAGTCTAATAATACATGTAGGGGATGTATACCTGCAGTCATTAGGAATGGAGAGTAAAGTTAAAAGTATTTATAAGTTGTTAATGGAGTGATCTTTTTACACCCTACTTTATGGTCATAAATAATGCCATTCCACACCTAAATGGGTATGTGTAATCTGAAAAACTTTGTTGGGACATATGTCCTATTGGTTTATAAATATCTGCATGTACTTTGATGCATGTGGCCTGTTCACATATCACAATCTTGGTGGCCTTTTGCCACCAATCAACCCTGCATGCTGTTGGAATGTCCACTGTTGTTCTAAATATGCATGTGTTATGCTTGCTGTTCAACTGTTGGAATTCTTGTGTGTTGGGTTAATGGGAATACTACTGCATGCTGTTACAACTAATTTAGAATGATGTTGTCTGTTACTAACCCATATTGTCATTAAATCATGCTAAACATTGAACGTATGGGAAGGCCAGTCCCAGTGGACCCTCCTCTCCAACCTCAGCTAGCGATGGCACCTGGCACCAGCATGTCCGGTGACCAGCCCGGGACCTCCTCCTCCAGTGGCCCTGTGCCACCTTCAGGTGGAAGCGCTGCAGGGGATGGGGTTTATCCCCCCCCCCGTGCAAGCGTGGCCGGAGGAGGGCCACCTATCACCCTCCGAATGGTCCGGGCTGTGGTGCGTAGGGAAATCGAGCGCACAGTCGCTGATCCTCTACACTAGCTTGAGGCCAGCGTGGCGCGACTCATGGGTGAGCCTGCCCCTCCTACACAGCCCCCAGCACATCCACCCTCCGCACTGTGAAGGTGCAGTGGCGACTGCCCTTGGGTGGGGATCTCAGTTCCACTGCTACCATCTGTGGGCTCATGGGCTTGCGATTTCCAAACATCCTTCCCTGTCAATTGTGTTCACCCACCCCATGTGTCATATTCCACCCCTGTATTTGTCTTGTTTGTCTTGTCTGTTTACCTCCCCAACCTACCTCCCACAACATACCTACTTCCCCTACCTCACATTCCACTCTCACCTGAAAAAAAAAAGGGGCAATCTACTCCCACAAAAAAATTATGCCCCATACATAGCTGCCCATTTTACCCAAATATCCACCGGACACAGACACTGAAATTCAATTGGCAGTACAACATACTTTGTTGCCCTCACCCCTCTCTCAGGGGTGTAAGGTTTCAAAACTCACTCCAAATTACAAGTATATGCCCAGCTGTTGCTGCTAAAGAAATGGGCAGTTATGGACCTTCCCTACACCCGTCCTGCACATCCTGAGCTTGTTTTCCTACTGTCTTTCCATCTTTGTGCCCCTTTTTCACCACTTTCCTATCTCCCCATTTTCTTTTCTTTCAAAGAAATTAGTGTGGGGGTTACCGGGAGTAAGCACTTTTAAGCAGTAGTAAGTGGGTTTGAGCGAGTGTGCGCATGTGTGCGCTTAGCCTAGTATTGCTAAGCACCACGCAAACCCACTTACAACTGCTTAAAAGTGCCTTAGTTACCCTGCATATGAGGGGCCTTGTTCTGCTCAGCAGCAAAATAAAACAACACTGCCAGTCTCGAACCCCGGACCTTGGAAACACTAGACTGCATGAAGTACTACTAGTCCACAGTAGATATACAGTAAGATGTTGCTGAAATATATATATATCATGCATCAGAATGTATGAATATAAAGGAAAGGTAGGAATGCCATAACACAAAACCTGTTCTGTGGAACTATACCAGCAGTTGTTGTGGAATTGCATTACATGACTGTGATATCATAACCAGACATTCTAGCAGTAAATGCTGTTACAGCAGCACTTCACAACCCCCACACAGTTGAGTGTGTGAATAAATATTCACAGTATAGCAGTTCAAAAACAGTTCATGTGCCAAATGAATACATCTCAATAACTACTTTTGTATGGCAGTAAAATGTATAAGTACAAAATAAACTACATACTCCCATGTATCTTGTGTTAGCATATGTAGGGGTGAGTACAATTCTACACTGACAGCTGTGTAGTGAAAGTGGCAACATTCAGGTCTGAGTACAACAATTATATCACTGGCTACACCCCTAGCTTCAGATATAAGAACTATACCAACCTTCTGACTTACACAACGGTCTCCACAGCAAACAAGCATGGGCCCCACTCTGGAAAGCTGAAAAGGCTATGCCTACCTGACACAGCAATTTATAGCATTGGGTTGCTATGACAGTGAGTACTGCAATTACCATACAGCAGGCTGCATGCAATTACCAAATGGTGGCCACCAATTGGTGCAGAGGCCATCACATGCACATGTGCAGATACCTGTAAAGGCATGCTGTACCTGCTGGCCACACATGCAATCATCCTATTGCAGATGGTGAGAGAGAGAGAGACACACACACAGAGACAGAGAGAGTGAGAGAGAGACTCTCACCCCCACCTACACCAGTGGAAAAAAATACTAATAAAAAAAAAAATTTAAACATAAAGAAACAATTATTACATTCAGCCAAAGAGACAGCTGAGTGAAAAATATGAACGCATACAAAGGAAAGGTATGTAACAGATATGTATTTACTGGCATGTAGTAGATGTATTTGAAGACCACTCTACATACTTAGAAACATCGATATGTGGCAGCAGTACGTATCTATGCACAGATGCCCTGCATAACTACTGCCATGGACATATCAGTGTGTAGCTGTGTGCAGTGGGACATAACTGTGATATATGTAGCTCAGCATTAAATGTCAAACATTTGAACCTTGTTATCTGTGTTCTGTACAGTAGTGTGGACAATGTCTGTTTGTGGGAGTAGCACATACAGCTATATAACTATGGATGTGACAGAGTAATAAAGGCATGATAGTCATATCAATGTGTAGCTTAGCATTGGCAACAGCTGTACCAGGCTAGTCTGGTAATAATGCATTTGCAGCTATATATACGTCCTCAAACATTACTGTGTGCTCACATGTGACACCTGTTCATGTTGCAGCAAGGCCCAGCAGGTCAACTGTGAGGTCCATGGACTTACAACAGTGTGGACCTTGTGTGTGTATGGCACATACATATGGAGAGATATGTCTGTGTCAGATATCTTAGCATCTGTACATGTGCATAGAGCAAGGGACATACTGCAACTGTTTGTGAAGGGTGGATATATATATGTTGTTGAAGGTTGTTATGTGCATACTCCAATGTAGGTTGTAGTGTGTGGCAAACAAGACAGCATACAGTGCTGGTATATGACATGTGGTGGTTAAACGCTGTGGGTACAAATTGTCAGGTCTGCAGTGTTGCAGCCAGAGAGGCCTGCTAAAGCTACATGTGCTAAGAACACCTTCAATGCATTCCGCACAACACTGTGCAATATAAGTACATGACAGTATACCGTGCAACCTTCGCATAATTGATATTCCCACCATGAAAGGTGGAACGTATATGTGCCTATATGGATATCAATATGCACACCAATTATGTTGATATGTACGTGTGTATATACATATTAATATATATATATATATATATATATATATATATATATATATATATATATATATATATATATATATATATATATATAGAGAGAGAGAGACAGGCTCATATATACTGTGACAGATGGCTGGTGACAAAGCCAAGGACTCAAGTTCGATGTTGAAACTGCATTGGCATCCCTTCTGGAAATAACTCCATACCCATGACCTAACACATAGGTGGTAGTCCATGTAACACTGAAAGTGTGATAAGAGACCATGGGACACAGGTGGACTGTAGTCTCCCCTTCAATAATCACAGTGACACACTAGTCATGTAATCCATCTACCTGCCACACCTCATCGCAAAAGGTGTGTCATCCAGGGAAATATAGGTCAGTGTTCCCCTCTACTCATCACACATAAAGCCCATTATAGAGTATAATGCCCCATGTGGTATGTACCTCACAAGACATCCAGAGCAACCAGAAACAACAAAGACATACCTCACAAAGAGTAATACCAGCCTCAAACAGATACCCTATGCAGACCATCTCACAAACCCACAACTACACTGTGTTGCATACCGCCTACCCAGAGGTGACCTCTGCCTAACATACTAAGCTATGTAAAAAACAGATCTGTTGGACATGCTACACGTAAACAGATCACAATCTCTACGTGCTACACACTCTAGGGTCCCAAACCTTCTGACCACAGTAAACAGCACATGATGGAGGGATAGATTCCCATCTCAGAGACATCCCATACCCTGGAACAAACCAACTATCCATAGCAAACAAAGCTCCTAATTAGCAGTCGTCATAAATAATCATGAAGATTGTATGGTAGATAGTGAATAGACCCAGGCATTCACCTCTGTGTGTCTGCTTGACAGGGCCACGTGAAATGCAATGACCTGTGTGTCAAAGGCCAGAGTAGCATATGGCTAGGCTTCTATAGGCCCTAGGGCCAATAGCCTCATACCTACCTATGAAGTGATACACACCCACATGTACTTGTTTCAAGAATTGCTATGTGAGTTTGACTGAGTGTGATGGTGAATGTGTTGGTGAATGTGTCAGAGTTTGGTTTATGTGTGATAGCTTAGTGGGAAACTGTTTCTGTCATGGTAGTATATGTCCTAGCTGTGATCCCAGCAAAATATGTGTATACAATTGCTAGGCTGAAAAAGCAGTATGCCATATGATCTGACATAGTCCCTTGTTGTCGACTGGGGTGCCCATTGTAGGCCAAAGCAGTACATGCATGCTTATTGAGTGGTACTGCTAGAGAATCCAACCCCTGTATGAACTGTAGTACTACCTCAGGCTGTATGCCTAAACAGCACAGTATGGTGTACGTCCACATTGATTGGAACCACTGTTCTGTGTGTTTCCTGTAGTCCTCACAGATTACATACCTCAGGCATACGGTCTCGTAACTACTGACACACAGTACTGTAAGGTATACAGGTAAATTTCACCTGTGTTGCCATACCTATGTGTCTGGTATGTATGTGTGATGTGTGTGTGTGTATGCCTGTACCATGGCCTCAGTCATTTGTGTGTTACAGGATATAGGTGCGAATCTAGCAACATGTATAATGTAGTAAAGCAGTATGCCACCTATATTCACGAATGTGCACATATGTTAGGCAGGGGTCTGCCATCAACGACTAGTGTGTAATACCGGTGATACTGCCACTGGACTTTACAATCATTGCAATGGATTACACTTGTCATGATGCATTAGCATGATATATACCTCCTGTGTCCATGTTGTGCATTGTGTCGCATACAGTGTGCCATGTACCGGTGTATAGTATGACATACTGTTGTAAGTTTGTTGCTGTGCAAAACGTGTTTTGACATATAGAGTGTGCCAGGCACTGCCAGGCAGTTGTGGGTTGAGTACTGACATGTGGTGTCGAAAGTGCGTATCTTCTGACAGCCAATAGGTTGCTATATATGGCAGTTAATTGATATTTGTACATTAGAAATATATGTGTGCCTCATGACTTGCTCACACATTTTGTTTCATTGTCTTCCATGGCTATGTCCCACCATTGTAATCCCGCCTATAGCACGGCGGAGGAAGAGGCCATAACATACAGCCTGGTGCAGCAGTATGCCCTGCTGTTCTCTAGAACCAGTCAGGACCAGCATGAGCGGACTGCGCTGTGGCAAGAGCTTGTCAATCGAGTAAATGACATAGGCATGCATAACCAGACATATGAGCAGGTAAACCATCACTGCAGTGATTTAATTAGACATGTCCGGCAGCGTGCGTCTGATATCCACAGTCAGCAGCTTGCCACAGGTGGGGGGTAGCCATCCATCTCCCCCTCACCAGAGTGGAGGAGCTGCTCCTGAGCAAGGTGGCTCCTGGACAACATCAACCCCAACAACTAACGTGTGTCATCATGGAGGCTGGAGTCACCCAGCAAGCTGACATGGAGCATGCAGGTAACATGGCATAGCTGTAGGCTACTGTTACCTCAATTGTTACAGCATGCTTACGTGAGATGTGTACTGTGTAGTTAGATGATGTGGTGCCTAGTGTTGTGCAATGGTAACTATTAGGAATACAATCTGTGGGCCTGTGACTGTCAACCATTGTACCACTGTACAATTGCAAACACACAGTAGCAATGCCACAGTTGTTGCCACTGACAAAGTGTCCCATATCCTTGTAGGTCCCTCTGGTGTGACAGCAAGGCAGCCGACCCATGCTGGTGAGTGTGTTCTACCTTTAATACTGCTAATTAAATGTGCATGTCATAGGTGAGGTGTAGGCCATGTACACGTAACACACATATGTGTAATGCATGCTGTGCATGTTTGCTGTGAGACTATGCACATCCCAGTAATGTGGGTAGCTGCCTAAAACACATACTATACACAGAGCATTCCACATAATTGTGGCAACACTGATGTGGACATTGGATAGGCAGAGTCAATACACATGCACACAACATACACAACACAGTCATACGCAGTACACGTTAATATGCTACACATGGCGTATTCAGATGCCCACTGTAAGCTCACACTACAGTATCCCACACTTCATCCACACAGCACACATTACATACCTGTGGGGCAGATGCCTCACATGTGGCTGTGCAACACTCTTCGCGACACATTACACATTCATGGTAGGCAATGCCCCCTATTGTGCACCTTAGAAACCCATGTAACAACTGGCTGTGAAATGGTGACTGTAGCCATAGTACTGCAGTTCCGGTACAGCATGGTATGTGCCTGTCTGGCACATATTAGTAGCCTTGAGTGATCACGTGATGCTGCATGATGATGGCTCATGGTAGTACACCCCATCCAGTTACAGTGACCACAGTACTACACATAGCATTACCTGCTATGCACTTCAGTGTTGTGTGTGTGCAAACATAGTCACCTATACACAATATACATAGCAATCACCATTTGTACAAAGTGACACATATATGTATTGTAATGCTATTGATTGTATAGGTCACATGACACACACTGTGTCTGTGTGATGTGTAATGTTGCAGTTGTGTTGTAGCATGCCATGTCATGTCTGGCACTGGCATGTCCACAATATGTCCTACACTCACCATAACCACTGTACAATGTCCATGTTGAGCAATGGTATTCCAACAGGTAAACATGCACCACTCATCCTGTGTGTATACATAGCATGCATGTGCTAATCCTGTGTCCACTATTATCTGCTGAAGACACAGACGCTCTCATCACAAATGGATATCTATGTGACACACAGATACACATCCAGCCATGGTATGTATACCTGTGAGAGATGGTGCATGGAACATTGCAGAGCTTATAATACTTGCACAGCACTGTCATGTCCATGTACACAGTGCATTCCAGGGTGAGGCCAATCACTGAACAACATCACACATGCATCAAACACATGTATATTGTTATTGGCAAGGGCTGACAACACCCGCACTGCATGCTGTTGGGAAACACACGTCCTGCATGCTGACACGTGTGATATAACTCTTTGCCTTGTGATACTGTACCCCATCATCACCCACTATTGAGTATGTTCTGGATTGCTGGTGGTGTGTGTGTGTGTGTGTGTGTGTGTGTGTGTGTGTGTGTGTGTGTGTGTGTGTGTGTGTGTGTGTGTGCATGTGTTCATGTGTGCATGTGTGCATGTGTTCATGTGTGCATGTGTTCATGTGTGCATGCATGCATGTGTTCATGTGTGCATGTGTGCATGTGTTCATGTGTGCATGTGTGCATGTGTGCATGTGTTCATGTGTGCATGTGTGCCGACATCATGTACAGGTCGTAAAGTGTGTTTCCGTCTTCCTCTCACAGGTGCTGACCTTGGGCTGGTTCACTGCAGCAGGGAAACTGATGTCACCGAGCAAAACAGTGATACTGATGATAGGTGTGTTGAGGCACAGGCGTGTTTGCCAGGGTCTGTCCTTGGACCACCAATCGACAGTACACAGCTGTCGGCCCCATCCATGCATACAATCATACAGTCAATACATCCATCACCAATGCCCATAGCTGAGGGACAGCATACAGTTGGCATTGTCCAGGACAGTGTGGCATCCATGGCACATGCATCCCAACACAGCAGCCATACCCAGATGTCTGGAAGGGTACCACACAGGCCGATGTCCAGGGGTTCTCGTAGGAGCAGTGCTGCTCATCATGCCACTGGCAGATGTGCCACAGGTCTGACAACGTCACGCATGTTCCAGGCTGTCATGGAGGCACAGGCATGTATGGAACAGTACACTAGACAGGGCTACGGGCACAGAGGGCACATAACACCACCATCATTGACAGTATCCATGACCTAGCAGGTGCAATCCGTCATTACACCGAGGTCACTGATAGACATTGGGGAGAGACATTAGATATTCTCCGCAATGTCATGTCCATGTGTCAGGACAGTGCGGGATGGTTGATTCGTCGACATGGACGTGTGCCAGCAACAGCAGCAGCTGGCAGTCACCGCGGATGTCCTTCAAGCCACAGCCGTTCCCGTAGTGCCAGTACCAGCCCCAGCATTGTTGGGGGTGGGCTGTCCATTGAACATCCTAGAAGACCACATGCACATGGCTCTGGACAGTCTCAGCAGGGACCTGTGTCCAGTGTACATCCATCAACCTCTAGGGATAGTACCCAGTCTGGCATAATACCTGATAGTGTCAGTAGCACCCCTGCCAGGCACAGGTACTGTATCCATGGACAGAGATGGTGATCGGTGAAGCCTCGCAGGTACAGTCTGTGGCTGTCCCACAAATACCCATATATGGCAGCCACATGGTGGAACTGTGTGCATGCAGACACACACACATACTCCAGACATTTAGGGCTAACACATACCCACACACATATTACATCAACATTGCCCCATTCCAGTATTCTTGCCCCTCACACACAAACACACACACATACATGTCGATTGGATGGCTCACTGTAGGCCTCTGGCAAACCAACAACACACCCTGTGCATATGATGAAACCTGTGCTACCTCCTGTCATCTGTAACATCGATGCAGGAACAGGCGACCATGGTGCTGATGCACAGGGTTTCTTCATAGCAGTATAGCAATGTTAGCATGTTGTCAGCAGTACAGTGTAATGATATGCTTGGAGGTGTAGCTGAGCAGGCATGATGCATTCATGCTATGATTGCCATTGTAGTGTTGTGTACACCAGTGTTGGTTCCAATTGTGCATTGTCTGGCCACTTGACACTTGGCTGATGTGTGCAGTATTGGCAGCATGTGTTAGAGAGTGGACAGTATGTGTGAGATATGTGTAGCACAGATTTGCAGGTGTACAGTTGTGAACATGGTGGAGGCACATTGTCTGCATGTACGTGCATAGTGGACACATGGCCAGGGTGACATGCTCTGTATTACACAGTAACACTACATAGTTTCTATTGGTGGCTAGTATGCATTGTACTACACACATTCCGGAACCTGACTACACATGTGTGATTGACATGGTTTGACACTATGCTGTGGGTGATACTGTTACTATCTGTCATTGTTTTGCATTCTGGTAGTATGCATCACTTCCACAGCCTGACCATAACCAATCATTAGATGATGTCTTGACAACCGACACACAGATGTAGGACACATAGCAACATTTGGATCCTTCAGGTACTATACTATGCCAGTAACCACTGGTATTCACATACACACATTACTGACACCACTCATGTTTGGCATATAGCTCTCTTAGATACAAGCAGTCACAGTAGGGACATGTCTGTCCACGTCTGGTAATGCATACTGCAGCCTATACTGCATTCTCCAGATGACACACACATCCTGCACAAGGGTATCATACAGACAGATGCCTGTTGTCAAACCCATGCTGGAAAGTTATAGGCAAAACTAGGCATAGTCATCCACCTTTACGAAACACATCATCCCCACAATACCACATAGGTAGTAGCCAACAACATGATGAACAGGTACCGATGTGTACATGCAACCAAGTGTTAAGTCATCTGTCCTTTGTTAATCACATTTCCAAAGGTATTTTGAGATCCCTCGGTGGATCACATAAGCAAGAAGGGGTCTGCATGCATATCCACAAAGGTTGTTCAACACCTGTTATAAATAGTCATCATTGGCAGACTTTGCTGCGTTTTAACAGGTCTGGCATATACCCCGACCATAGACCCTCACACACACATTCCAATAGAAACCGTAATGACTTTGTGTGACACAGATGACCTAGGCCAGGGATCATTGCAGTGGCTGGCCTTGTCACAAGCATACAGATGTGACCTAAGGTCTGGGAAAGCAGCACAGTCTGGCAAGGATGACAGCTGTGTTCTTGGTGAATGCAGGGTTCCCACACATGCAATCATTGAGGTTACATGTACGTATATGTATTTGACACACAGCAAGCTCACATGTGCAATGCATACTGATATGTCATACAGTAGTAAAAGCAAAAACCACAACACATTGACCAACAGTGTCACACACATACAGCACACACACTCACCAAGTGCATGATTCAAACCCATACTTAACTACTTCATGATACTAGAGGAGTATCATCAGACTTGACAAAGGTTAGTTTACCACTTTTGAGGTGTTTCACTAGTCTCCTAAAAGGTTGCTATTTCCCAAGGAGACCACACACAAACACATACACACAGTTGTCCAGTGCAGGATTCAAACCCCTACTTAACTACGTCATGATATTAGAGGTGCATGCATTAACACGATGCGCTATACACATTACTGGGTGTTCTTTTTTCCAGAGGTATATTTGTAGGATGGTGACATCATCAGCCTTGACAAAGGTTGGTTTACCACTTTTGAAGTGTTTCACTAGTCTCCTAAAAGGCTGCTCCTTCCCAAGGAGACCACACACAAACACACAGTGGTCTAGTACAGGATTCAAACCCCTACCTAACTACTTCATGATACAAGAGGAGTATGCATTAACACCACGCGCTATACTCATTACTGACAGTTTTCTTTTCCACAGGTATATTTGTAGGATGGTGACATCATCAGACTTGACAAAGGTTGGTTTACCACTTTTGAGGTGTTTCACTAGTCTCCTAAAAGGTTACTCCTTCCCAAGGAGAACACACACAAACACACAGTTGTCCAGTGCAGGATTCAAGCCCCTACCTAATTATTTCATGATACTAGAGGTGTATGCATTAACATGACGTGCTATACACATTATTGGGTGTTCTTTTTTTTCCACAGGTATATTTGTAAGATGGTGACATCATCAGAATTGGCAAAGGTTAGTTTACCACTTTTGAGGTGTTTCACTAGTCTCCTAAATGGTTGTTATTTCCTAAGAATACCACACACAAGCACATACACACAGTTGTCCAGTGCAGGATTCAAACCCCTACCTAACTACTTCATGATACTAGTAGAGTACGCATTAACATGACATGTTATACACATCACTGGCAGATTGCTTTTCCACAGGTATATTTGTAGGATGGTGACATCATCAGACTTGACAAAGGTTTGTTTACCACTTTTGAGGTGTTTCACATAACATGTTATACACATCATTGGCAGATTGCTTTTCCACAGGTATATTTGTAAGATGGTGACATCATCAGACTTGACAAAGGTTTGTTTACCACTTTTGAGGTGTTTCACTAGTCTCCTAAAAGGTTGCTCCTTCCCAAGGAGAACACACACAAGCACACAGTTGCCCAGTGCAGGATTCAAACCCCTACCTAACTACTTCATGATACTAGAGGAGTACGCATTAACACAACGCACGATACACATTACTGGCAGTTCTCTTTTCCACAGGTATATTTGCAGGATGGTGACATCATCAGACTTGACAAAGGTTAGCTTACCACTTTTGAGGTGTTTCACTATTCTCCTAAAAGGTTGCTCCTTCCCAAGGAGACCACACACAGTTGCCCAGTGCAGGATTCAAACCCCTACCTAACTACTTCATGATACTAGTGGAGTACACATTAACATGACATGCTATACACATTACTGGCAGCTCTCTTTTCCACAGGTATATTTGTAGGATGTTGACATCATCAGACTTGACAAAGGTTAGTTTACCACTTTTGAGGTGTTTCCTAAAAGGTTGATCCTTCCCAAGAAGACCACACCCAAACACATACACACAGTTGTCCAGTGCAGGATTCAAAACTCTACCAAACTACTTCATTATAGTTTACCACTTTTGAGGTGTTTCCTAAAAGGTTGCTCCTTCCCAAGAAGACCACACCCAAACACACAGTTGTCCAGTGCAGGATTCAAAACCCTACCAAACTACTTCATTATAGTAGAGGGGTATACATTAACACAACACGCTATACACATTACTGGCCGCTGTTTTTTCCACAGGTATATTTGTAGGATGGTGACATCATCAGACTTGACAAAGGTTAGTTTACCACTTTTGAGGTGTTTCACTAGTCTCCTAAAAGTTTGCTCCTTCCCAAGGAGGCCACACACAGTTGTCCACTGCAGGATTCAAACCCCTACCTAGCTACTTCATGATATTACAGGAGTACGGATTAACATGACGCACTACACACATTACTGGCAATTATCTTTTCTACAGGTATATTTGTAGGATGGTGACATCATCAGACTATATGAGGTGGGTTACATTAGGTGACATTAGATGGGCTACATTGAAGGAATGTCTTAACACTTTGGGCATGTGATCATCAAAGGTGAGTTTACGATCTACCTGTGTCCCTGGGGACATAATGACTTTCTCTGTACATGCTGGATTAACACCTATGTGGTAATTTGTGTGCACTTTGTTTCACCCAAAGGGGATGACTATGCAATGTTTGCCATTCAGCTTGAGGGCATTGTTTTGACACCAGGTATCTGTCTCTGTAAGACACATCTGGAGGATATCTATCAGCTGTACAGTCGATTATGGACCACAGTTACCATTCATCTGCAAACCTGTTCAATCATACACCTGCCGTGCTTCCCTGTACCTCTGAGCAGTTTCTACTGAACATGTGGGGTCCCAGGACCAAGACCTGTGTGATGCCATTTGTGACTGGTTTGGAGTTGGACATGGCACCTGCAACTATGAGCATGTGTGTTTGATCTGTGAGCCACTTGGCCACCCATCCTGTGACATAGCTGTTAATGTTCAAGCTGGTACACATGTCCATGATGACAGAGTGGGGAATGGTGTAGTAAGCCCTTAGTGAGGTCCAGCTGGGCTGTGTGGACTACTTTCACCTCCATCTATGTTCATGGTAACTGTTTTAAATAACTCAACTTGGGTGGGGAGCCAGGCTGTTCCTTTGACAAGGCAAGGTTGGGTAGAGTCCAGTGTCTGGAGATCTACAATGTCTCAGTGTCTGGGTTAAATGACAATTGGCTCAATAGCTCTGTATACCCAGCTGAGTAGACATATTGGACAATGGTTTCCAGGTTCTGTTTTGGCACACCCTTTGTGGAGCTTTAGTGTATGACATTCTTTGGGTACATAGCCTGTGGTACGGTTGTGTCTGGACAGTGACTGTAGGTGAGTGTGTAGCTCCTTATGGGCCTAGTGTAAGACACAGCCTGGGACAACATGCAGTCACATTGATGCTATGTTCTTAGCTTTGGTGAGGGCTGTCTTTACCTGCATGTCCATGACATCTGGGTGTCTGCATCCTTCTGTGATGGACTCAGGCCCTTTTGGGGGTGCTGGGGGGAGTATACACTGTACTTGTCCCCCTGGATGTGGGCAGTGAATATAGGTTTGATGTATTTCATTCCTTTTTTCAGTAGCTGACAGCATATTTGGAAGTTGACACCTACATGTCTGGTATAGCGACCAAAGGCTTTGTGGTTGTTATTCTTACATTCCTTGTCTATTTGTCTTTCAAAACCATCCTAGGATTATTTTATGAGCGGTCATTGTTTCTTCCTGATAATGATCAGTGATGCCTTTCCTTTCTTGAAGTTGGATCCATCATGTGTTTGTTTCCTCCTTCTCTTGTCTAGCTTATTTATGGACAACATACACCTGCTTATTGTCCTATTTTTGGAGGAGTGCATCTTGGTTTTATTTGTGATGTCTCATTCCATGCATCCCTGTAGATGCTCATAGGATGCACTTGTGAATGTTTCTTCAGATTGCATACCATTATCCTATAGCAAGAGATGTTCGGAACTTTCCACTGTGCTCTGGGGAAGTGTGCAGTTTGCTTTTGCAAATGTCTTCACAGTGGTTTCATTGACTGGGTGTGGGTGTGGGATGTGGATGTCCAGTGTGATTACTTCCTGATCTGATATTCCCAGAGAGGGGTTTATCTCTGTTGTGGAACACTGGTACCCCATGTTGGTGATGATCATGTCCAGTATGTTGTCACCTGTAGTGGGCATGCTGACCAGCTGTTCCAGGGTGTTAGAGTTTCTTAACTGTAGGACACATTGGGCAAAGGATGTTGTATACAAGTAATTCACACACTCAATGTTTGGGTAGTTGTAATCTCCTCATATAATGGTGTTTGATAGGACCTTTATATTTGCCATTGTTCTCCAGAATACTGAGTGAGGTTCCTGAGAAAAGGTACATCATCTGTAGCAGGCTACAATCTGATGGGCAGCTTTGCACAATCTTAGTTGCACTTGCATGGTCTCCAAGGCCTCATGCTGTGCCAGTAACCTGAAGGTGTGGATATCCATAAGGTAATTGGCTACACCCCTTCCTTTTGTATTTAACTCGTGGTTTTGGGTCCAAAGGTGAGAGTGATTGTGAGTGTTTTATGTGGATCATATCCAGCAGATCTATGTTTGACATAGCTTTGTATGTTAGGCAGTGAACACCTCTGAGTTGGAGATATGCGAGGGAGTACGGATGGAGCATTTTGCGATGGTCTGTGTATGGCATGTATTTCAGGACACTAATGCTCTTTGTGAGGTATTGCTGCTGGCTTTCCAGTTGTTGTAGTTCTCTTGTGAGGTACATAGCAACAGTGGCGTTGTACTCCTTCATAGTTCTAGTGAGTGGTGAGTAGAAGGGAACACTGTCCTCTTTTATTCTGCATAAGACACATTTTGGGATGAGGTGTGCCACATAAGAGTGTTTCCTGACTACTGTGGGAATGTGCTTATCACAGTTGTATCCACTGTCCACATGTGACCCAGGGTCTCTTGTCACACTTACAGTGTGAGGTATACTACCACCTATGTTGTAGTTCTTGGCTACAGGGATTTTAACAAAGGTGATGATAATGCACCTTTTGGCATTGAGCTGCAGCCCATGTCTTGGACAACAGCCATCTGTCTCAGTGAGGCACTTTTGTAGGATGTCCACATCTTTAGTGTTTACAATGATGGCTCCTAGTTTGCAGTCCTCTGGAAACTTCAGTAGCCACAGACCTTCCATGTTAATGTTTACTTCAGGGAAGTAGATACTACACAGCCTGGGTAGTTATCTAGTCCCATGGCTGCTGTGATACTGGATTCAGAGAGTGTTTTTTACCTGTGCAGCTGTGATGACAGCAACTTTGCAGTCTTCCATTATAGACATGTGCCCTTTCATGGGTGGGAGGGGGGGGGTAAAGTTAACACTGATCCTATCTGCCAGGATGTTGCCAGTATCAGTTGGCTCTGTACATTTAGTGCCATTCAGCTGTAACTCAGAAGAGATCTGGGTGTAACCATGACTTGGACCTGTCTGTTGGGCAGACATCTCCTGCGTAGACAGTATGCAACAGAGTACAGCTTGGGTTACATTCATTCTTGTTGCATGGGGCAACTATTTGAGGCCAGTAATCCTCTTGTTAAGGTACTTCATTGGTCTTTCTAGCTGCTGGAAGTGCCTAGTCAGATTAATCGCAAGTGTGTTGTGGTACTCTCTGATAGGTCTGAAGACTGCTGAGTAGTGGCAACCTCCTTTGACCTACATGCACAGAGCTTGGCAGTTTGTGTGAACACATAGCAGGATTTTCAGAACACTTTGTGAATGTGTTTCTGGAAGTAGAGATGACTATACACATTTGTCCATAGATCCCTTATTATCACATCCATATTTAGCCTAAGTGTGTGAGCATGCCCAGTATGACCTGTCAGTATCTTCCTGCATGACATTTGCTTCATTTCTTTAAGTGTGTGAGCATGCCCAGTATGACCTTTCAGTGTGATGCTGAATTAAATCCACTACATTTCTTGCAGTGTGTGAGCACGTACAGTATACACATTTCTACTATATGTGTATGGTAAATCAAGGTGTATTTTTACAGCAGGGCTCACCTTTGTGTCATAGATCAGCAGGGATCTTGCTGTGCCTACAGGGCTTCCATGAGACAGTTTGCATAGACTTATCAACATTTCTACATACAGGGGGGACAGCTATTCTTTGTACATTTCTACCCATGGGCACACCGGATTGTTACTGTGGGTGTACATAGGATGTGGGTTTCATCTGACACTTACACACATTTGCTGTGCCTGCACTGCTATGTACAAGACACCATTACAGTCTGTACTGTTGCCTATTGTACTGGCTTGAGGCATACTACTGTACTACAGATCTTAGTGTCCATTGTCACATATATTAGCTTGCAACTTCATAGCCTACACAACCCACATCACAACCCCTGGCCTGATGTTCTCTGTCTGCATAGGTGTGTGGGTGAGGTTACCCATTTGCCTCATTAGGGGCATGATACAGCATTGCTTTGTGTTTGCATTAGTGTACAATTGTCCTGCTGTGTCTGTGCCACTGTAATGTTATCATGGCTTAGTGGTTCTACACTGTGACTATAAAGCACAGTATCCTGGGTTCAAACCCTGTCACTGCTTTTTATTTTCATGCTGGCCAGACCAGACTGGTTAAGGAACAGTAAAGCAGTTATGAGCGTGTTTAAGTGACTTTGCTCAACTTTGCCCGACCTTGGCCAACATTGCACGAGCAATTTTGTTTACATATACTAGATATTGGTAAAAGCTGCTTAGCACTGCTTTATATTGCTTCAAACATGGCAATCATGCCTCAGGTGGTGCTGCAGGGTTGCCTATGTTGGATGCACATACTACACTCCCTATACATGTTTGGAAACAGGTAGTGTCAAGTTAGGCATCCCTTTTATTTTATGTGCGAGTCAGAGAGAGGTATAATTTCCAGGGTTCCTACTGAGCCAGTATATGTGCTATGCGTTGCCTCTTTGCCAAGGCCAAGGCATACTGGGCACGTCTCCTTCTGCCTACTGGGGCAGGCTCAGGTTGTTCCTCCTCTGAGTCACACTGTGCCTGTGCAGGCCTTGGCAATGGTGGGGGGCTGTTTGGCCCTGCCCCATGCTGTTCCTGCTGCAGCTGTTTTCGCAGGATCGTATTGTGTAGCATGGCACATACCATGACAATTTGGGTACATGTAGTTGGTGAGTACTGCAAGGCTCCACCGGATGTGTCCAGGCACCGGAACTGTGACTTGAGCATCCCAAACACACGCTCGATTACATTTCGTGTTTGTGCGTGTGCCTCATTATGGAGTTCTTGTTCAGGTGTGTGTGCATTTCTGATGGGTGTCATCAGCCACGGCTCCAGTGCATATCCATCATCCCCCACTAGGTGACCGTCAGGGATGTCCCCATTGGCAAATGTCTGGTACAGCTGCATCAGATGCCAGATATGGGAATCGTGGTAGCTTCCAGGGCAGCCAGCACACACATTCAGTATTATGCCCTGGGCATCGCACACGACCTGGCAGTTGATGGAGTGGAAGCCCTTGCGGTTGATGTAGGCCCTACTCCGCTCACCGGCTGGTGCTTTGATGTGTATGTGCGTGCAGTCAATTGCACACACTACCTCAGGGTATTCCGCTATTTGATGGAAGAGACGCATATTGCTGGCCAATACCTCACGGGAATTGGGGAAATATACATGATCACCGACATGTGCTGACATGGCATTCAGGAACTGGTGCAGTACCCTGGAAGCTGATGCCTGTGAAATCCCCATCATATCACCAGTTGGTCTCTGGAAGATACCTGTTGCTAGTATTCTTAGGCCAACACATACCTTGGTTTCCACTGGGATGGGTTCCCCTCTGTTGGTTCTGTGTGTGAGGCATGGCCTGCACAGCTCAACAATTTGCTGCAGGAGCTCTCTGTCCACTCTATAGCGCTCCACTATCTCCAGCTCATGTAGCCCCTGGTAGGTTACCCTGGATCTGTACACTCTTCTCCGTCTCCTCACTGTGGGTTGCTCAGCAGCATTCGCAATGGCACCACCCTCAGCATCTTGCACATGTTAACTTATAACAGCAATGGCAGCCCCTAACATTTGTATGTCTCAGTTTAAGCTTTTTAAGTTTTCACTTCTCTTTGTTGACTGCAGTGTTGCAGTGTTTCTGAGTAAAACATGGGGGAATGTTGTTTGCTGAGTTTTAAGTGCTGGGCTGGGCTGGGCTAGTGTACTGCCTGTGTAATTGGCTGATTCTGATTGATTTCACCTGGCAGCTCTGCTAGTTCTCCTTGGTTAACTTCAAACTACTTCTTTTCCTTCCTTTTCCCTTTCTATTTCCACAGGGGGCAGCGCCATGCAAACAAGCGCATACACGTGCACACGAGCGCACACGTGCACACAGGCTTACACAAGATTACACAAGCTTAGGTGGGTGCACATTCGTGTATACAAGCTTAGCCGGCCTCACACAGGCTTACACGGGCGCACACCCACGCGCACACATGCGCACACAGTGTAAGCAGCTTTGCAAGAAACTTTGGTGAGAGCCACGGCATACACCTTCGGTTTCTGGGTTTCAGTTTAGACAACTGTAGACACACCTCTCCTAGCCCTGAGTAACTCACAGCAAACACATGCCACTCTGCTCCAATAAGCTTACAGTCTTTTGGATACATACCCCTTCATGATGTCACCCATCTTCTACTTTGTTCCTCCCCTTATCCTACTCCTACACTCTAGGGACATGGTTCACATAGCAGGAAATATTGGGATTCACTTTCCTTATCCTCATTTGCATAGGATTGCCTACTAATGCTTGGTTACATCTCTCACACTGAGCTTCCCCCCTTAGCAACCACTACTCAGTAGCCATGTTGTCTTCAGACTGCCATTTATTTGCATGGCACATGATTATTTTGAATTAAATCATATTTGTGGCATTTAAATTCTTGATGTTCTGTTTTTTAGTGCGCCGCACGTTTGCGCGGTGCTGCGCTATGCTTAAACATCGGAGATCGAGGAAAAAAAAATTTTGGATTTTTATTATTTGGCAACACATAAAAATGACAATGGCCATATATTTGGCCATTGGCATGCTTTTTCAACTGGATGCATCCTTTATTTGGAGCTGTCAAGGCTCCGTTTTGCTATTTGCAGAACGGTACTCAGTTGCTAACCGAGTACATTTCTGCAAATAACACTACTCTTACTCGGACAGGTTAGTGTTTCCTGGATCAGAAATTTACCTCATTTGCATAGCTTTTACCAGCAAATGAGGTAATTTGCATACACTAACACTGTCCGTGCAAGAGTCGTTTTAGGAACTCTCTTGCACGCCCCTGCCGGCTGTTCCTGGATTGCTCAGCAGACATGTTGGCTGCATGGAGTCTTACACTACTCTTAGACTCCGTGCAAGCCTTCATGAATCCGGCCCAGATAGCTAGATAGATAGATAGAGATAGATAGAGATAGATATAGATATATACTGTAAATGTAAATATTTGTTGGTTATGATTACAATAAGGTTTAGGCACAGGAAGAGATTTAGTCATACCTGTCAACCTCTTAGAGCAAGAAATCTGGACAAAGCCATAAATAATGGGGGGGGGGGTCAAAGGACCAACAATAGGGACACTTTTTAAAAATTGCTCTTACAAAGTCAGAAAGTAGAAATATTTTGCATTAGCATGAATTTTCTAAAAGGTATGAAGTCTGAAACTCAAATATATGTCATTATTTTCTGACTTCAAGCCTCAATGATTTAACAATGATTTGTCAGAAAACTATAATTTTAGAATAAACAGACCAAAAATATGAAGTAAAATCTGTACAGCTGAGAAGTATGGCTTTAGTGCTGTGTATGTTTGGTGTTGTGAATGTTCTGGGTCCTTTTTCTTGTGTAATGATACTGTTGGGGTAAGGACTTTTAGTAATGTAATGTATAGAGCTGAGGTTAGGCATAGGGATGGTGTTAGGGTTAGCATACATGCATAAGGCAGTACAGTGGGGGTGATGCTGTGCCCCAAAGCTGTGCTATACCTTTCATATTTTTTTAAGTTTTAGAAGTTATGAATAAAGTCAGTTATCCTCAAATTGTCTTGCTGTACATATAACAAAGTAAGCAATGAATTAAAATTTAGGAGTGGCAGCATCTGATATAGCATGGTGAAATCTGAACTATTTGTTCCATTAATATGGGGCACGTTTTATATTATGATAATTAAAGCAACACTGAAAAGAATTCGGTCTTGCAAGATCTGCATTGAGAGTTAAGCAACTGTTTAATGTTTCGAATAAACGGCTTTGTCAGGATGTTCATAGCTCAGTGCATGGCACAGCACACTTTGCTCTGGCTGTTTTTTATTTATAATAGTGTATTTTGAGGACAGGCTGCATTAGTTAAAGATCTAAATGACACCCTGCAGTTGATATGATTTTGACTTGATTGGTTTTGATAATTTTGTTTCAAAAATAGTTTGAAGAAGAAAGGGGGCTGTTTGTCAATAGTTTAGGTTTTTATTCTTAACTGAATCAAAATCAGAGAAACAAACAGCTCAGAGTAGCATATGAAGATAGGACACCTGCTGTGTCTGTGCATACCTGTGCATGTATGTGTGTGTGTGTGCATGTTTGCGTGTGTGTGTGTGTGTCTGTGTGTGTGTGTGTGTGTGTGTGTGTGTGTGTGTGTGTGTGTGTGTGTCTGTGTGTGCACACATGTGTGCATGTGTGTGCGAGTGTGTGTGTGATAGTTGGTTTGACTGGACATCTGAGGTACTGCTACCTTGATAGGGTAGACAAATCTGTCAAACTTTATTGCTGCTACTAAACACTAGTTTCACTTGAGTGTAGTTATCTCTAAGAATGTGCTATCATTTTGGGGTGGGGTAGTATAGACGATCGGAGTGGAGAAGCATGGATGATGGAGGCAGGATAGATGATGTTGGGTAGCAGTACTAGACCTTAAAGTACAAACAGAAAAAGCTTGGCTACACCCCTAGTATCAATGAATGATCTGCCCAATATCTAGAAAATAATAAAAACTTGGCAATGCATGCCTCCTGTTATTAATTTATTTCCTCAATTTTGTCAGAACTGATTATGCACTAATATTGGCCAATTTGCTGTAAACAACAAAACTCAGAAATATTGTCCTGTATTTAAATTTCATATGTAGTTTTCGTTGCTGGATTATTTGGTTTGGGTCACTGCTAGGTTGCTGGGAATCTACATGTCTTTCTACTTCAAAGTGGACTTTTACTGAGTACTCCAGGTTCTTTTCACATCCTAAAAGACCTACTGTATATGAAATGATGAGCCTACAAATTGTTTAAATGTGTGCGACCATACATTTGTGACTGAATGAGAGTGTGTGTGTGTGTGTGTGTGTGTGTGTGTGTGTGTGTGTGTGTGTGTGTGTGTGTGTGTGTGTGTGTGTGGTTGTGTCTGTGTCTGTGTGTCATGTGAAAACAAAATATAAAATAAAATTTAAAAAAGTTATAAAGGTAAAAACTATGTTAACATGCACTGTACATAACAAGGTCATCAATGTGTCAGTGAAAATGATAACACAGCAGAAAACTAAGGAAGAAGCTCATATAAAAGCATTATAAAGAACAAAAAGTCATTGACAGGTAGTATTTGATACCAGTGGCAAAAAAGAGAGGGAATAGCATTAAAAATGAATAGCACATGTAAACCACAGGTGGTATAAAAAGTTGGGAGAAACTGAGAAAGAAATAAACAAGGTGGGGGGGGGTCATCTATATTCTTCAGGATGCCTTGTAGGAAAGTAGGTGGCATTTACATGTGGTAGACAATATAAATACTAATGTTTGTTACTTAGGAGATAATGCAATGAATATAGAATGATTAGTATTTGTCAGACTCATGGTTAAATCCTATAATCTCTGCCTGCATAATATTCAAGCCTGAACAAGCCATTCATTCACATAGCCTTCCAGAAATGCCACTGAAAACACACCAGTAGCATCTTAAATGTGCCCAGAGTGCACAAACTATAAATAAATAAAGGGCTCTGTGCCTTGTGAATTTGTTCTTTGACAAAACTACTGCATTGCAAAAAGTAATACAGGATAATAATGTGGTTATGAATCATAAAGAGTATAAATAAGTTTTGAATCTCTGCAACAATCATTTTACATGAGCAGAAGGGATAATTTCTTTTCTTTTTGTTTTCATAAGAACCTTGACTTAGCATCCATCTCATAGGTTCATAGGTTCATAGCTAGGTACTAGGCTATCGGCCCAAGGGCCTACGTAAGCCTAGCCAGCAAGGTTCCATAGCTCACGCCACCTAAGAAAGTTATTTTCCTGTGCCACTGTCGAGCAGAGACACAGAAGTGATCCCTGGGGGTATAACAGCATAATAAACGCTTTAAATATGGCAGCTCTCAGTGCTCAGTGCTACTGAGATACAAAGTGAGAATGTGTGTGTGTGTGTGTGTGTGTGTGTGTGTGTGTGTGTGTGTGTGTGTGTGTGTGTGTGAGAGAGAGAGAGAGAGAGAGAGAGAGAGATAGACAGAGATGACAGATTGGTAACAGATGGGTAAATGGAAAATATTTATTCTTATAAAGGTATACAGTCCATCAGCAAAAAAAATGTCGATGAGCTAATTTAATTTGCAGACTATTTCCAGAAATTTGCAGACACAGTGGTACGACAGGCAGTAGATTTGAGACAAAACCGAAACTTGAACATTTCTCTCTTTCTCTAAAAGGATCACATAATTTAATTTTTTAATTTGAAACTACATTTTCATGGATGTGTCTTAGTATAGGGAAGTTTCATTAAAAGTGTGACAGCAAACTAATGGATTTATTCAAACTCACATCATATCTGCTAAACTGCATTTATGGTTCCTCTAGTTACAGTTCTTTCATTGAAGTCTGACGTAGGACATCTCTTAACTCCTTTCAGCACATCTGGATTTAGATGCCACTTAGATCTTGAAAGATAGAATTACCATAGCTGAAGTAATAGGATGTGACAGGAAAAATAACTAATTTTATTTTCTGTAATGGTATTCCAACATACTAATTAGAAAGATGCAATGTCTTCATAAAGGAATTTGCTGAAGCTGTCGGGCACGCGCTATGCAGAGTTACGGCTTTGGTGGTGTTCAGGAAGATATGGAATCAAGGGAGAGTTGTGTCTGCATCTAAGGGATTCCTGTGGTTAGAAACTCAAAAATGAGATTTAAGACAAGATTTTTGCTGAGGTTTTATGATTTTGATCAGGATTATTAATAACATCTAAACGACAAAGAAAAGAGACTTTGTTTTAATTGTGCAGTTCATATTTGATGGCTTGAGCTTTTCCATTGTTTAGGAACTTTCTTTGCTGTGTAAGGGGATACATCCATACAGAAATAATTGGAATTATACTTCAGTTTAATTTATTCTTTATCTGTTACAGTCTTGAAAAGTAAACAACAGTAACAGTACACTTCATACCTGGACTTACTGGAGTCACTTGGTATACAGTCCAGCACCTTACCCATGGGTGATTTTAATTATTCTACCATCGACTGAGAAACATGCATGACCACAAACATGCTGTCTCAGAGTTTCTTGGACTTGGCAATGCAAATGCTCTTGAACAGCTAGTCAGCACACCCACAAGAGGCTGAAATGTCCTGGACATAGTACTCACTAACACGGGAAAGCATTGTACCCCCCCCCCACAGTGTGATGTCCTCCCTGGTAAGATCAGAGCACAAATCAGTCTCAGTTAATGTAATTATAAGACCAGATATCCCATCAAGCTCAAAAATGCACAAATTACCTCCTACTAAGAGATGGTATAAGACATTTTAAAGCCACCTTGAATGCAGATAACACAGGCTCCTATACAGAGATGTACACCAATGCTCTGTATACCCACGTCATCAGTTGCATAGAATTGGCTGTACCTGATTGGACTAAAACAAGGTCTTGCTGAAAAAAGTGACTTCACCCTGGTGGACCCCTAGTTTAAACAGGCTATACAACAAGAGAAAGACACTAATGTCCATGAACAAGAGGGAACTGGCTCAGCACAGGAAGAAATCCCTCTTTAATTTAAACAAACAAATTAGAGATATTGTCAAGTCCTCCAAAGCTAATTATGAAGCAAAAGTAGCTTCCCTAGCAAAGGATAATCACAAGGTATTCTTTAACTACATCTGACATTTAAAAGGGAATACCCAGCTATGCACTGAACTGGTTGTGGATAGCACCACCCATACTCAGCTGGAGGTAATAGCCAACCTGCTAGCTGACAGATTTGGAGAAAAGATCATCCCCCCCGTCCCCTCCAGTCATTCCCACAAAGTATACCTGCTGCCATTCCTCAGCCTATTATCTCAAGACAGCAGGTCTTTCTTGGTGCTCTTCAAGGCCAAAACCATGGCATCACTGGGAACAGACAATATCCCAAGTTGCCTTTTAAACAACTTAAAACATGACCTAGCAGACCCACTTGGATCCCTGCTTAACCCCAGCCTGAGAACATGCCAGTGGTGGCTGGTGACTTCAAATCAAAAGGGGGCTGCAGGAGACAGCTGAATGGGTGAGGCCAACAGGAAGGGGTGTGGCCAACTAGAAAGGGGTGGGGCTATGCTCAAAACCACAGAAACTGGGACTTTATTTAAATACGCTGCGCTGGGTGCCAAACCTTCATTATGAGAGTCCATTGAAGACAAAATGAAGTGTAGAAGAAAAAAAATATATGAATGCATTGGCTGCATGACAGCTTACTTAATATCTAGATGGAAACAAAAAGGTTGTGAGGCATGAAAAAATAAATTACTTTTTAAGTACATTACTGGAATGCCAGTCAAAATCAAGTATAAAAAAACAAGCAACACCCAACTCAAACCACTTCTCCTTGCACTGCAGTTCTAATTATAATTTATATTCAGCTTTATAAAAGTACAAAGTAACATGCTGAAAGTAGCAATCTCTGTGATACCCCCACTTGTAAAAATGTTTCTTATCCAAAAAAGACCTGCTGCCTGACAACTATCTACTTGTTTCATGGTGAAAACATGATCAAAGTAAAAAATGAACAGCAAACAAGAAACAAGCTCAAGATAAATTGTTTAAAGGATTACTGCACAGGTTATGGATCACACATGATAGATTGGCATTCTGTTTAGTTTACGAGTAAAACCTGTAAAGATTACCGCAAGTCTCCAACAAATGTAATGAGCTTCTGAAAATACTATAACCCTGTCCTTTATTACAAACGCTGTCATATGCATTTCAATACCTAAGGCTTATTCGTTATCTAGTTATGTAAATATTACAAAAACGCAGCCTGAGTACAGGAGGAGGGGGAAGATCCACCAATGTACCCCCTAAGAACAATCATGAAAGTAGCACTGATATGACGAACAAGTTTGGGAAAGCCTGTATCATACAATATGGACCCTACAGCAAGTATATTAAAGGAATTATTCAGAAGAATTGGAAGGTATTAAGAGCAGACAAAAGGATTTGGGATATAGTGGGAAGTGAGCCCCATTTTGTGTACAGGAATGGACTGAACTTAAAGTTCTTATTGGAGAAAAAACAGACTAAAATTGATAATAAGAGGGGAACAACAAAATGTGGCACTTTTTCTCAGTGCCAGTACATAACGGTAGTACAGGATTTAATTTTACAGAATTTAAATAAAACTAAAATTCACTTTCAAAAAGGGAACTGTAGGTCCACAAACCTGATTTATTTAGCTGTTTGCACCCACTGTTCCTGTTTTTATGTAGGGAAGACCACCAGGTGTTTACGCAACAGGATCTATGACCATCAGTATAGCATCAAGAAGCAGGATGAGACTAATGCTTTGTGGAAACACTTAAAATCCAGCAAGGAGTGTTCTAATTTTACATTTGGAATTCTTGAGTTGGTTAGATCTAATGTGAGGGGAGGAGACGCTAAAAAAGTAGTGAGTGACAAAGAGGTAAGATGGCAGGTAAAACTAAATGCTTCTGTGCATCCTGGCATCAACGAACACGTCTCCATTAAACCTGTATTAGATAATAGTAAATAAGTGTTCAAAATAGCACTGGGATTGTTTTACATACACATTTCAATTTAAAAAGCATTATGTCCCAGTTTTACATCAATGGAACACTTAATGGAAGCTTTTTATGCACTGGCACTTTACATGCACTGACAATCTTTATGTAATTTCTATGCAATTTTTATGTATTTTAGGGATTTGCACTTTAAATTTTTAATGATGCAATGACATGTGATGCAATTTTAACGTATTTAATGAACCAGTAGTGTTGAAATATGTGTTCTGAAGAAGTCCTTAGTGGATGAAAGCGCTTAACTACATGTGTACTATTTTATTTTTGGATTAAAACTCTTTGTGAACTGTGCTACAGTGTCGTGCTGGTGCATTTATCCTATTCTGAGACAGGAGGTTTTTGCTGACTTGCTTTTTTCTTATGTAAATATTCTCTGCATGGCAACAACAAAAAGGCTTTCAATGTCGGTAATGCTTTAACAGTATGCTTATTAAAGCTTACTTGCATCTTACAATCTAAAACAAGCTCACCTGATGGTCAGTAAAGCATTGCTACTTAAACACAGAGTAACAGGCACTGCAACAACATGCATTTTCTGAATAATAAGAAGCATAAATCAACAGTATGGGTGGGGGGATACTTTGCACACTTACACTGCATAACTGCTCCTTGCTTTGCTTGGACACATCCAGAGTCATTACATGGGGGGGTGGGGTGCAACAAGTATGTCACAATTTGAAATGTTTCTGGCTGATGGTGATGGCCCTGACACATTTGTCATAACTCTCAACCTCAGAGCAAGAAATCTGGACAAAGTCATAAATAGAAGTGGGACAAAGGCCCAAAAATAAGGACAGTTTTTAAATATTGCTCTTATAAACTTAGAAAGATAACAGAATAGTAGGTCTTGCATTGGTATGAATTTTTTGAAGGGTATGAAATCTGAAACTCAAATGTCTGTCATTATTTTCTAACTTCAATCTTTAATGATTTGCCACTAATTTGCCAGAAAACCACAATTTTATGAAAAACGGACCAAAAAATGTGATGCAAAAATATAAAATAGCCACACAATACAGCTGGGAACCTGTCAAAGAAGAGACACTTTTTTAATATTAGTACTGTTAACTTGAGCAGCTGACAAAATAGAGAATCTATATGCATTTCTGAAATAAAAGTAATCAATAACTCTGAGCATTACAATTATTTATTAATTGTAAACCCTTCACATTTTCTTCCAAAATTGCCATTTTGTGGAGGGATTATTAGAGGGAGAGCAACATTGTGAGCCAAAATCGTGGACAGTTGAGAGGTTTGGATATATCTAATTCTATAAAGAGATTTATTTGTGGGTACCTCTCAACCTCTTAACGCAGAAAATCTGGACAAAGCCAGCTGTATTGGGGGAACATGTAAACAGTACTAAAAGTTGCTCTTGTATAAACCTAGACAATTGATAGAATAACAGGTCTTGCTTTAGCATGCATTTTTCTGAAGGGTATGAAGTCTGAAACTCAATGTCTGTCATTATTTAGTGACTTCAGTCCTAAATGATTTGCCAGAAAACCACAAATTTTATGAGGAATAAACCAAAAATAAGAAGCAAAAATCCATTTGTTCTGCAAAAATCTTGAAAGTTGAGAGATATAGTTCAGCTGGGGCTGTTTTTGAGTTTTCTGCCCTTCCCCCTCACAAAATCATGGTCAAATGGGGCCTCCCCCCCTGCAGCCATTCGAATGTCCCATTACTTGGCTATTTTGCCCCATTTACCATAAACACTGTAATGTGCATACTGCTTTACTTCTATGATGATTTGGATTTCATTTAAAACTTTTATTTTACATTTTACAGCACAAATACTAATAGACATCTGCTAAACAAAGCAATGCAGTCTTGCAATGAAAATAGACTTAACATTAAAACTTCTCTGCCCTTGAAACTCACATTCATTGAAACAGCATTGAAACCTAAATTCAAAGAAAATACATCTGGCCAGTGGCAGATAAAGATTAACTTTGGGCTGTTTTCAAATCATAGGGCCCTTGTACATGAAACATACATATGTTCTTTGATGCACCTTCCTGATTGTATTAAATTATATTCCTTGTATAATACAGTACAGTTGTTAGAGGATGTTTTAAATTTATTGTTTTGAACATTTTTCCAATAAACAATGAGACAAAATGCATGCACCAATAATGACAAAACTGCCCAGTTCAGAACATTCCATCATAAAAGTCTACTCAAACTTCTACAATCCACCAGTATCAGTAAATATGCATAATCTTTGCAGAAGTAAAAGTCATCTAAATAATTCCACATTAAAGAGATATGTAACTAATGAGGTTGCTGCCAGCAAACAGCTTTATATTTTATTGTTTCATCTACAAATAAAGTGCCTGTTGCCCTTGAGGAATAAACTGCCTATGTTACATAAAAATGATAAGCTAGTAGTATTGCAATAGGGAATGGATGGCAAACTGATAGCAGGTTCATAGTTACTAGGTATCTCCACCAAAGAGGACATTCTCAGGACTGCAGCACCCACCCCCTTTAAAACAACACAGTATGGTATCAGCAATGCATTGACATACTGTGGGAGTAGAACCCACAGCCTTCTGCATCAAAAACAAGTACACTACATATTGTACTATTAACAATGCAAGCTGAATCACCATAGGCAGCACTAAACTTCTCTTTCCCTGAAGCTCTCAGTTCCTTGTAAAATCCACTCGAAACTCAACTGTATCTCTCAACTTTGCAGTACATGAAACCTGGAAAAAGCCAAAATGTATTGGGGGGAGACAAAAGCCCAAAACCAGGGACGCATTTTAAACATTGCTTGTATAATCTTGGAAAGTTGCTAGAATAAAATGCTGCATTCCCACCATGCATTTCACTACAAGGTCGTAACCCCAGGGCCCTCTGCACTACAGTCAGAGAAACAGACCACTATGCCACATCCACTGTTGCTCAAACTTGAGATAGGGAGACTGAAACTTAAATGGCTACCATTTAGTGAATTCATTTCTCACCATAGCTCTCAACCTCTTAGCACAAAACACCTGGACAAAGTCAATAATGAGGGGATACAGCCCCCAAACATATTCAGTGAAGTCAGTTCTCACCATAGCTCTTTGTCTCTTAGCATAAAAAACCTGGACAAAGCCAGTAATGGGGGAATACAGCCCCAAAAATAGGGACAAATTTCAAATATTGATCTTATAAACTTAGAAAATTGCTAGAATAAAAGGTTTTATGTTACCATGTACTTTCTGAAGAATATGAAGTCTGAAATTCCAATGGCTGTCATTATTTAATGAATTAAATCCAGAAAACCACAGATTTTATGAGGAACAGAATAAAAATATGAGGCAAAAATTTGAACAGCTTTTACAAGTGGTGGTGGGTAGGGAATTCAGGCTCTTGCTACCTGCACCTAAGGTGCAGGGTTTGAGATTGAGTTATTCTCTAACCACTACTGTTTCCTGAGTCTCTCTAGCCACCAAGTGCATTGATCTGGGGCATTACACACACACCTCTATACTGAAATGCAAGTCCCAAGCTCCTTTGAAGAAATAAAAGCCCCAAGCTCCAAGAAATAAAGCAGCTCTCTACTGATAAATAAATCAAGTTGTACACACACTGAAAATGCAAAGCTCCATTCTTTTATACAAGTCCCAAGTGTCCGGTCCCATTGAAAGCTTACCTGAGGGCTCTGTTGAAGAATCTCCTGCTTTGTGTGAAGAAATACAAAATCCCCATGATGAAATATGAAGGCTGCAGACATTGGGCATCTCTGTAGTCTGATGCCCCCTTCCAGTCTACGGAGTTAGTAACTGCATAGACTTCTGGGCATCTTTG